>NC_057798.1:69432845-69732845 GCF_018294505.1 Triticum aestivum
GGTTGAGCATCATGTCATGTATATGTGTGGTGTGTTTACCATGTTGTGTGCTTCTCTCGATAGTTCCCGTTTCGTTGCGATCGTGAGGATTCGTTCGTCTATGCTTGGTTCGTCTTCATGGGTTCATCTTCTTCATGGACTCGTTCTTCTTCCTAGCGGGATTTCAGGCAAGATGACCGCTACCCTGGATCTCACTACTATCATTCCTATGCTAGTTGCTTCGTTCTATCACTATGCTGCTCTACCTATCATTTGCTCTTCAAGCCTCCCAATTTGCCATGTCAGCCTCTAACCTTTACACCCTACCTAGCAAACCATTGTTTGGCTATGTTACCACTTTGTTCAGCCCCTCCTATAGCGTTGTTAGTTGCAGGTGAAGTTGAAGATTGCTCCATGATGGATAGGATTATGTTGGGATATCACAATATCTCTTATTTAATTAATGCATCTATATACTTGGTGAATGGTGGAAGACTCGGCCTTATGCCTGGTGTTTTGTTCCACTCTTGTCGCCCTAGTTTCCTTCATATCGGTATTATGTTACTGGATTTTGTGTCCCTAACGCGGTTGGGTGATTTATGGGACCCACTCGACAGTTCTCTTTGAATAAAACTCCTCCAGCAAGGCCCAACCTTGGTTTTACCATTTGCCTCACCACCACCTACTTTTCCCTTGGGAGTAATTAACCCAAGGGTCATCTTTATTTTAGCCACGCCGGGCCAGTGCTTCTCTAAGTGCTGGTCCGAACCGAGCAGCTTGCGGGGCCCCCTCGGGGAAACTCGAGGTCTGGTTTTACTCGTAGCTTGACTACACCGGTGTTGCCCTGAGAACGAGATATGTGCAGCTCCTATCGGGATTGTCGGCGCATTGGGCGGCTTTGCTGTTCTTGTTTTACCATTGTCGAAATGTCTTGTAAACCGGGATTCCGAGACTGATCGGGTCTTCCCGGAATAAGGAATATCCTTCGTTGATCGCGAGAGCTTATCATGGGCTAAGATGGAACACCCCTGCAGGGTATAAACATTCGAAAGCCGTGCCCGTGGTTATGTGGCAGATGGGAATTTGTTAATGTCCGGTTGTAGATAACTTAACACGAGATCCGAATTAAAACGCATCGACCGCGTGTGTAGCCGTGATGGTCTCTTTTCGGCGGAGTCCGGGAAGTGAACACGGTTTTTTGGGTTATGTTCGACGTAAGTAGTCGTTCAGGATCACTTCTTGATCATTGCTAGTTTCACGACCGTTCCATTTGCTCTCTTCTCGCTCTTATTTGCGTATGGTAGCCACCATATTTTCTTAGTCACTGCTGCAACCTCACCACTTTACCCCTTCCTTACCCTTTAAGCTTTGCTAGTCTTGATACCCATGGTAATGGGATTGCTATGTCCTCGTGGCTCACAGATTACTACAACAATAGTTGCAGGTACAGGTTATGCGATGATCATGACGCGAGAGCGATGTTTGCTTGTCTTGGAGTTCTTCTTCAGCTTCTTCTTTGATCAGGGGATGGGTTCCTGGTCGGCAGCCTCGGCTAGCAAGGTGGATGTCGTTTGAGTTTTTGTTTGTGTTCCATCCGTAGTCGGATGGTGCTCTTATGTATGATGATGTTGTATTGGTGTGGCATTGTATGCCTTTTGTATGTATCCCGATCTATTATGTAATGTTGAAGTAATGATATCCACCTTGCAAAAGCGTTTCAATATGCGGGTCTATCCTTGGTGGGACCTTCGAGTTCCTTTTGGATAGGGTCGCATATTGGGCGTGACAAGTTGGTATCAGAGCCTCGACCGACCATAGGAGCCCCCTTGATTGATCATGTAGTTTGGCCGTAGTTGAGTCTAGAAAAATAATCTTTTTCGGAGTCTAGTTATATCAGAGAGTAGGAATTCTTTTACTCCTCAGCCCCTTCGTCGCTCTGGTCAGGAATCTTGATGTAGGTGTTTTGGAATTACTCCTCTTCCCCTTCAAATTTTCTTTAGGATCACGCAGTTGGTTTTCCGATCGTTGGTTCTCAGCTCTTTTCATCCGGTGCATTTCTCGTCAAGTTGACTCGAACCTCTTATTCTTTGCCAAGTTCAATCCTCAGTTCACTCTCAACAAAGTTGTTTGTCTGCCCTCTGTTGTCTTCTCGAAGCCGGAGTCCGTAATTGAGTATCCATCCTACTCGTGCGAAGCCTTTGTTTTCTTTCCTCAATTATTCCAACCGGTGTTTTCTCTACAAGTTATTTGTTGATTTTCCCCTTCCAGGTGCCTTTGTTTTTCCCGCCCTCCTACCCTCTTCTCCCCGGAGCCTGAGTCTCTTTTGAGCTTCAATTTCATTCATGTGGAGCCCCTTCAGTCTTCCCTCAATTATTTCAACCGGTGATTTCTCGTCTCGTTTGTCATTCTTCATCTCTTTTTCTTCTCCGGTGGATTCAATTCCATTTTTGGTAGTGATTATATTCTTTCCCTCATCTCAAGTGTTTTCCCTGCTCGTTCGCCTCTCGCCAGTTTATCCTTCCGGAGTGTTCTAGACATCTCAGAAGATTCGTCTGTGTTCCAATTAATTCGTGGTTGTCACCTCATTCAAATATTTCAATTGTTCCGGTGCATCATCTATCTGTTCAACAATCATTTCCAACGTTGTTTTTCTTTTAGTGGGCCCTAACCCACAAGTCTTTTCTCAGGATCTTACCTGACTCTCTTAATTCTCCCGGGGTTATTCTCAAATTCTTTTCAAGAGTGACATAAGAAGGATTCCATCAGTCACATGCCTTCTCCAAGATCGCATTCAAATTCTTTTCATTGTTGGCTCAACCTTTCGGTTTTTCATTCTCCCAGAGTACCTCAGTAATTTTGGTGGTGCTTTCCGTCGTCATTTGAAGACCGAAGAAGAGTTCCTCTTAAACCTTTTCCATTCTCTCGAAGATTCGTGGTTCTAGCTTCATATTATCCTCTCGAATTATTCCATTTGTCAGATATTCCTTTTCTTACCTATCCGGAGTATATCGGAGTTGTTTTTCAATTTCTTTTCACTAGAGGCCATCGTTCCAGAATAATTCTTCGTCCTCACATTTCAGCTACCGTTATCCAATTATCCCGGTGTTTCGTTCAAGTGTTCTTTAATCAGCTCATGATCTCTTTATTCTTTTGCATTTAAATCCCCTCTAGCATATTGGTTCTTCTAATTCTTCCCGATGATTCATTCTCTTTCGTCATTCAATTTTCGAATTCTTACGGTGGTTCGTTCAAGATTCTTTTTATTTGATTATCATATTAATTCATTCGTTCTTTCCAATCCTACAGGCGGTTCATGAAGACCTTCTCAAGGTTGCGATATGTCACTTCTCAATCCTTTTCAAGAAGAATAAGTAATATGCAAAATCCATGTCATCAAGTTAATTTGATGAAGGATAAGCATACAATAAATCTTATTCTTATTTCATCCAAGTGATTAATCCCTTCCTTTAGAGTTCGTTCTTGTAGAATAAATTCTAGTTCCAAGTGTTTTCATCTTTTCTTTTCCGAAGTTCAAATTTCCTCGGCCATTTCGTCGGAACCTCCATCTAAATCACTGCAAGGCTCATCGTATTCTTTCTTCCTTCATTCTATCTGATCATCCTTTTGTCACCGGAGTTCTTCATGTTGGTTCTTCATGATTTAATTCATTCTTCAAGTGTTCATCAAGATTTTGTTGGAGGAGTTCAAATATCTTTCTTCTCGCGTCTTGAAGTGTAATTAATTCTCCGTATTCTTTTGAAGTGGAGTTTTGCATTTCTTCGTTCTTCTCAGCTATCCAATCATTTCCGTTTGTGGCCGGTTATCACCTTATGATCTTGAGATGTTACCTATAAGACCACAACAAGCTTATTCTTTTCATTGTTGATTTTCTCAACAACTCCGATTAAACCTTCCTTCTAAAGATGTTTTCTATTTCATTCGTGGCACAAGTTGTCATTTTCTTCTCCGTTCTTTTCATTCAACTCTTTCAATTCTTTCCAGAGGTTTTGTGTCATGTCTTCAGCAAGTATCATTCCATCCTCTCAAGCTCGTGTTCTATTCCTCCATGTGTCAGCCGGAGTGCTGCCTAAATCCTTTCAGTCTTATTCGTTTTTTTTCTCTCGTTCTAACCGGAGTGGTTTCACAGTCTATCTGATTCTGTGAGCTTTCGATTCTCATCATTCTCGTCATTCCTCTCTTATTCTCGAGGGCTCTCGATTCTTCGCTTCTTCTCTTGAGTTCTTGTTTCACCTCATGCCTTTTTCTCTTCTGTCTCGTTCCTAAGATCTCCGGACAAGATCTCTTGTTAGTGGAGGAGTGTTGTAATGCCCCGGATCCGATGCGCCAGGTGTCTGCTAGTTATTCTCCGTCATTGCCATGTCATTTTCTTGCATGTTGCATTTTTCCATGTCATCATGTGCATCTCATTTTGCATACGTGTTTGTTTCATGCATCCGAGCATTTTCCCTGTTGTCCGTTTTTGCAATTCGGCACTCCTATGTCATCCGGCGTCCCGTTCTTGTCTCTTTTCATGTGCGGGTGTTAGACTTTCTTGGAATGTCCCGAGGTTTGCCAAGTGGCCTTTGTATAGCACCGTTAGACCGCCTGTCAAGTTTCGTGCCATTTCGAGTCCGTTTGATACTCCAACGGTTAACCGGGTAACCGTAAAAGCCTCTTTTGTTTTGCAGCCCAACAACCCTCCAAAGTGGCCCATGACCCATCCAAACCCCCTCCATGCTCTCGGTCGTTCGATTACCATCGCGTGGCAGAAAACCGCTCTCCATTTGGACTCCCCTAGCTCCCTCTACCTATAAAAACGTCTTCCCCTCTCCATTTTCGGATCAATTTCCCCCCGAAACCCTAGTCCCGCTCCTCTCGCCCGCCGAACATGTCCGATCTAGACCGGACATGTCCATGCCGCCGCCCGCAGCCAATCGGCAAGCGCCACGTGGCACCCATCCACCACGCGCGCCGCCGGCCCGCCGAGCCCGCAGCCGGCCCCCGCGGCCCGACGCCTGCGCCCACGCCCGCGCCTCCTCGCCCGCGCCGCCCGGCTCTCTGCCCAACCACCGCCGGCGCTGCCCTCCGCCGCCCCACCTCCCATCCTCCCGCGTCACCGCAGAGCGCCGCCGCCGCCGCCCGCATCCGGTGACCGGCGCCGCGCCCCTCCCCTCCGGCCTCCTCTGACGCCAGATCCGGGGGCCCCATGCCCGGATCCGCCGCCCTGACCCGCCGGCGACCCTCCCCGTCGTCCTCCGGCGCCGCCCCGGCCTCCGACGACCCAGTTCTGGCCGTCCTCAGTTCATGATCCCGAGATCCAGATCCGAAGGTTGACCCCCATTTTTCTCCAAGTCCTGTAGTTTTTAACTTTCTGGTGCTAACTTTGAAATGCCATAACTCCATGCATATTGCTCCGGTTCATGCGCATGATATATCAAAATGTTCATCATGAGATGCTCTTCATTTCATTCCATTGTGCTATGCTTGTTTGAGGTCATCTTGATGCCTCAATCATCATTGCAAGAGTGCTATATGATGTTAACTGCTGTCTGTTAATAGAACTTGATGATTTGTCTTTTTCGTTGCATTTTGTGTGTGCATCCTATGAGCATGAGCTCTACATGTGTTTTGAACTACATCATGACATCTTTACAGAGGTGCAATCCATGTATTTTTGTGAGTTTTTACTTATTGCATCGAGCTTGTTAAGTAGGGTACTTGATGTTGTTGTTTTGCTAGGCTGAATCTACTATATTATGATGCTATGTAAACCTGCTGCTACAAGTCATTCTATGCATAATCTGGAGATGTTCACTAAGGATTTTTTATACGTGCCATGCTCTATCCACCCATGCCCCTGGTTGCATTTATAGCCTGCTGTAGCTTGTTGTAATCGTGCTCTCAAGTTGCTAAATAATGTTGCTGTCAGCCTGTTAACATTAAGTTCAGTTTTGTCATGTGTGTTACTAGTGATCCATGCTCCCAATGGACTTGTTCTTGCCTTGATTAGATTCATAAACATGTCTTATTACTGGTGGTCACCTTGCCATGCCAGGTATCTCTCTATGGTGAGTGGTACAAGCTCACCAACATGCCTACTTATTGTTGTTCCTGCCATGTATGAATCTGTCATATCATTTGCCATGTTTACATGGGTGCCATCATATCTTCTGATCCTTTTTGGCTCATGGTCAGTAAAGGAATTTTGTTCTATGCATTTAGTAGTATCATGCCATGCCTTAAGTTTCTAAGATAAGTTCTTGTAGCATGTTGTTTGATAGCTCTAAACATTGCAACCTGATGTTATTTCTGAAAACTCTGAAACTGTTATTATTTGCAATCTTTCCATGTCCTTTGGAGCATGTTCTAGTGATTTCTGGAGATAGCTCAGTGTTCATGTTTTGTCATGCATTACTTGTAAATCATGTACATGCCTTTTCTTATCATGTTAGGGTGTTGTAGCATATTATTTTGATGCTTGCAAGATGCCTAGTTGCTGTTTTGGACAGCTTGTCCTTTAAACTTGTTTCATGTGTATGTGTTGAACCGTTGCTCCGTTTTGAGTGTGCTCTATATGAAACTTGATTGATTTTGCATGTAGTTTCATATTATCATATTGAATCCTTGTTTTGAGGTGTTTGCTTGATGTTTTCATGCATTTTTCATCAATGCCATGTTTGACTTGTTTTGCTCATATCTTCTAGGCCGTAGCTCCGAATTAAATGAACTTTATATGTAACTTGACTAGAATCTCGTGTAGATCATCGTGGTGCATCTTAACTTGCTGTTTAACAACTTGAACATAAGGTATATTCAGATCTGGACCAATTTCGAAATTTGCATATGAGGACTTACCGGAATGGTTATATGTTATTTCCGGCCTCATTTTAAACTTGCTTTGATGTGTTGTTCTTGTATGCATCATCTCTTGTCATGAGTAGCTTCATGTAGTCTTGCCTTGCATCATACTTGGTTGAGCATCATGTCATGTATATGTGTGGTGTGTTTACCATGTTGTGTGCTTCTCTCGATAGTTCCCGTTTCGTTGCGATCGTGAGGATTCGTTCGTCTACGCTTGGTTCGTCTTCATGGGTTCATCTTCTTCATGGACTCGTTCTTCTTCCTAGCGGGATTTCAGGCAAGATGACCGCTACCCTGGATCTCACTACTATCATTCCTATGCTAGTTGCTTCGTTCTATCGCTATGCTGCTCTACCTATCATTTGCTCTTCAAGCCTCCCAATTTGCCATGTCCGCCTCTAACCTTTACACCCTTCCTAGCAAACCATTGTTTGGCTATGTTACCACTTTGCTCAGCCCCTCCTATAGCGTTGTTAGTTGCAGGTGAAGTTGAAGATTGCTCCATGATGGATAGGATTATGTTGGGATATCACAATATCTCTTATTTAATTAATGCATCTATATACTTGGTGAATGGTGGAAGACTCGGCCTTATGCCTGGTATTTTGTTCCACTCTTGTCGCCCTAGTTTCCTTCATATCGGTATTATGTTACCGGATTTTGTGTCCCTAACGCGGTTGGGTGATTTATGGGACCCACTCGACAGTTCTCTTTGAATAAAACTCCTCCAGCAAGGCCCAACCTTGGTTTTACCATTTGCCTCACCACCACCTACTTTTCCCTTGGGAGTAATTAACCCAAGGGTCATCTTTATTTTAGCCCCGCCGGGCCAGTGCTTCTCTAAGTGTTGGTCCGAACCGAGCAGCCTGCGGGGCCCCCTCGGGGAAACTCGAGGTCTGGTTTTACTTGTAGCTTGACTTATCCGGTGTTGCCCTGAGAACGAGATATGTGCAGCTCCTATCGGGATTGTCGGTGCATCGGGCGGCTTTGCTGTTCTTGTTTTACCATTGTCGAAATGTCTTGTAAACCGGGATTCCGAGACTGATCGGGTCTTCCCGGGAGAAGGAATATCCTTCATTGATCGCGAGAGCTTATCATGGTCTAAGTTGGGACACCCCTGCAGGGTATAACCTTTCGAAAGCCATGCCCACGGTTATGTGGTAGATGGGAATTTGTTAATGTCCAGTTGTAGATAACTTGACACCATATCCGAATTAAAATGCATCGACCGTGTGTGTAGCCGTGATGTTCTCTTTTCGGTGGAGTCCGGGAAGTGAACACGGTTTTTGGGTTATGTTTGACGTAAGTAGGAGTTCAGGATCACTTCTTGATCATTGCTAGTTTCATGACTGTTCCATTTGCTCTCTTCTCGCTCTTATTTGCGTATGGTAGCCACCATATTTTCTTAGTCGCTGCTGCAACCTCACCACTTTACCCCTTCATTACCCTTAAAGCTTTGCTAGTCTTGATACCCATGGTAATGGGATTGCTGAGTCCTCGTGGCTCAAAGATTACTACAACAACAGTTGCAGGTACAAGTTATGCGATGATCATTACGCGAGAGCAATGTTTGCTTGTCTTGGAGTTCTTCTTCTGCTTCTTCTTCGATGGCTAGCAGGGTGGATGTCATTTGAGTTTCTGTTTGTGTTTCATCCATAGTCGGATGGTGCTCTTATGTATGATGATGTTGTATTGGTGTGGCATTGTATGCCTTTTGTATGTATCCCCATCTATTATGTAATGTTGATGTAATGATATTCACCTTGCAAAAGCGTTTTAATATGCGGGTCTATCCTTGGTGGACCTTTGAGTTCCTTTTGGATAGGGTCGCATATTGGGCGTGACACATCATAGACCACAAGAAGAAGCAGGACCACCCTACCTAAAGGACGTCCATTCAAGAGAAGAACTCCATTTACGAAAAATAAGGGCAAGAAGATTGTGAACAGATAGCTATAGCTAAAATCGATTGTATTTAAATTGTGGCCTTCATTTCTCTATTGTATTTCATGGGCACTTTTTGAACTCATGAATATTTTTAAATTTCATGGGAACTTTTTGAATTCATGAATATTTTCCCAAATTTGATGATATTTTTTCATATTCAATATGAAAAAATATTGAATATTCATGAGGACACTCGATCACGACCCCCCTCCATCTCAATCGCTATCCCACCTCGCCAGACCCCCCTCGCCGCCGAGCACCCCCTGCTCCCTCTCCCCCGCTCCACCGCCGCCGCCGACCCCCCGCACCCTCCCCCACTCCACCGCCGCCGCCGACCCCCCGCACCCTCCCCCGCTCCACCGCCGCCGACAACCCCTCGCACCCTCCCCCGCTCCACCGCCGCCGACGACCCCCCGCACCCTCCCCTGCTCCACCGCCGCCGCCGATCCCCCGCACCCTCCGCTGCTCCGCCACCGCCGCCGACCCCCACACCCTCCCCCGCCCTAAACAAACAAATTTGATTATATTTTCAAAGAACAAATTTGATGATATTTTCAAATAATAAATTTGATGATATTTTTTCATATTCATAAATATTTTCAAATAACATTTTGATGATATTTCTTAAAAAAATATTACTGTTTTTATAAAAAAATATTACTGTTTTATAGTCATATTCATTTTCTAAAAAATTATTAGATGCAACAAAAAAATTACTTATGGCGCACCACTGGCTGGTGCACCATTGCTATACAAAAAAAGTTACTTATGGCGCACCGCTGGGTGGTGCGCCATTGCTATCTAAAAAAAGATTACTAATGGCGCACCGCTCGGGGGTGCGCCATTGCAATAAAAAACATACTAATGGCGCACCGCTATGGGGTGCGCCATTGCTAAGCCTCCCCCACTAAAATCCCCAATCTTACATTTCTCTCTAATCCCTCCCCTGCCTCATCTCACCCGCGCCAGACCTCCACCGACCACCACCGCCCCCGTGCTCGCCATCCCCGGCTGTGCTTGCTGCCCCTGCCGCACCCGACCACCACCGCCCCCAATGCCCCGGCGGCTCGCTGCCCGTCGCCCCACCTCCCACGAAATCAAGGTCACAAAACCCTCGCTGAGCGCCACCTCCCTCGCCGTCCCCCCTCCGCACGCGTCCGCGCCCTCGACGTCCTCCCGCCCCAGCGCACCCTCCTCCTGCGGCCCCGCCTGTGTCAACCTCGTTCTCGCCGTCCAACACTACGCGGCCTGCCCAGGAGGACCGCCGCCGTCTTCCTCTTTGACTACGAGGACCCGGACGAGCTCGGACGCCCTCGAGCCATCCCTTCGACGCCCGCCGATGCGAGGTCTAGGAGGCGAAGCCCCAGATGGTCTTTGTTGTAGTGGCCGCTCCCGCACATATGTCCCCGCCGCCGCCGCGTGAGGTTCTGGAGGGGTAGCCGCCTCCGCGAGGTATTGGAGATCCCGGCTGCACTTGGTCGTAGAACAGAGGTAACTCTTCCCCTGCCCTCATCCCTTCCTTCATTCCTTCCCTCCTCACACCCTGCGCTGGCGGTGGAGACATGGAGCAACTGCACATTGCAGCACCTTGAAATAAAATTTAGTTAGCAGTTAGGGTTCAGATTGGTAGTGGATACGCCAGCAGTGCGTTCGCTAGATTGTGCAACTTCCACAGTCACTAATCGCATGATTAGCGGTTGGCCCGTGTCCTCGATGCCCACAATGATGATGCTGCTGCTGCTATGTTTTTTACATGCACGAATCATTAGCACAAAACTCTAAGGAAAAAGGGATATGATATGAATTTTTTCCAGCAAAGAATCATTTGGTTTGTCACACAAACATACAAGTAGAAATTGCAGCCTTAAAGTTTCCAGAATCAATAGTTAACTGTGTAAGCTTGTGGTCATATACGTACACAAGTTCAGGCCATACATGTACAAATTTTGTTAACTGTCAAGCCTTTATTCAGTAATGAAATCTTGAATTTTGGATTACTTGTAACAGCATGTTCAAACAGCTGAAATCTTGCTGCAGCATACACATACAAGTTCAGGTCATACATGTAAACTATGGCCTAGAACAACTTAACTAGTGCTAATAACAGTTTCATAGTTCAGTGGCATGTGTTTGTTTTGAAGTTCAGAAGAGACACAGGTTCAGAGTTCACAAATTTCTTACAACATGTAGCATTCCCCAGTGGCATTTTCTGCTTATAAACTATAGAGAATACTGGTAATAAATCCCACTAAGCATAGGTAGTAGAGAGGATCAAAATTCAGACATATGATAAACTACAGAGATTCTGCAATTTTTGAAGAGTAGTCAAGTATTAATGTAAGGTGTTATTTGACACTAGTTTAGTGTCAGTGTGCTGTCAAAAAAGGTCTTACATTATGGGACAGAGGGAGTAGTTGCTACGATAATGACTGGCTACAAAGAGATCCGAGGTTTCATAGAGAATTCTCCAGTTCAGATAGGCATATATATTAATTAGGTACTACTGGCTACTATTAGGGAAAATGTACAATTAGAACTAGTGACTACTGTTAGGGAAGTTAGCTAGGAGAGGAGGCAATCATGATAGATGGATAGATGGAGTACAACCTTGAGAGTTGCTACATCTAAGAATCGGGGCCATTTGGTTCAGTTTCTACCAGCAAGAATGTGCCATTTGGTGGTTGTTCTGGTAGCTTGTGAGTCAGGTAGGCCATTTTGCTATACCATTTCTTGGTAGTCTACTATGTTCAGTTTGTTTGGTATCATTTGGCAACCATGGGAACCAGATCAAGACTTCCTAACAGCTACTTTAATAGTTCCAACTTCCAACTACACTTCCAACTACTTTAACAGTTCAGTTTGTTTGCACCTCCATATATTACTGCAATTATCTGACAATGTATTCTTTTGATATGCATGCATGCATTCTTTGCTTGTTTATATTCATTCTTGTAAACTGAACATGCTCATCTATCTATCTATCTACCTACTTAAGTATGTATGTATGCATTGTATTTTTATTTCCTTTGGAAAGTAAAGTTTATTTCCTGGCTGGCTGGCATGATGGCTCATGGATCCCTCAGCTACAGCTGCAGCTGGAGCTCAATCTGATCTCATCTGAAATGACTCTATAAATACAGAGTGTAGTTAGTTACAGAGTAGCACAAATAGTTGTTGGATGCAGTTACTTGCATGGGCCTGGCTGATGAAGAAAAACTTTATATATATTCATACTGATGTTGACTCTATAAATCATACTTATTGGACATGTTTTACGTGTTGATCCATCAGTTGATCACATTGAGAAAGACCGTTGTGTCTTCGACCATTTTGCAAAGGTCATGTCTCCGACCGTCGTGTCTTGATGATTTTGCAGGTACCCCGAGAGGCCCTTGAGTTTGCTGGAATGTCGATTAACTTTCGTTCTGGCAAATTCGGGTACTCCATATGTCCTATTTTCAGCAAAGGTCATGCTGAAATTTTCCGTGAATTTAAGCATGACTTTTCTAAAAATAGGACATATGGGGTACTTGCGACTAATGCATGGGCCGGGGTATCTTAGTTCCTAATTAATTAGGATCAATTGCCCTCGCTGACAAACCCTAAATCATGAAAACTTAACTTAGCATTTAGGGTGCCTCAGCATCGTCAAACCCTAAATTATAAAACCTTGGCTTTTAGGGTGCCTCGGTGTCGATAAAAACCTAAATGATGAAATCTTAGGCTTTTAGGGTGCCTCGGCGTCGACAAACCCTAAATGATAAAAGCTTAGCTTTTAGGATGCCTTTGTGTCGACAAACCCTAAATGATGAGACCATGATCTTGTTCCTTGACAATAACCAACTTTTTGACCAAACCTTTTTCTTATTTAGAGCGAAACATGGCCCACAACGATGAGGCCGGTGGTTCGGGCAAGCAATTTTGGGAGCTGTCCCAGGAGATGGAGGAAGAACCTCACCGCTATGAGGACGCCGTGGAAGACACCGATCCTGACTACACAACCCCTAGTGGCGTCGGGGACGACACCACTAATGGTGCCGCCGAGGATGCCACCACTGATGATGGCAGTGCATGCACAGATGGCAGCCAACAGAAGAGGCAACAGAAGGACCAGCGCCCAAACATGCTCGGCATCGTCAAGGAGGAATTTACTGATGTGAACTCTGACGGGCATCCAACGGTGCCCAAAGAATTAGTCAAGGGTACTCGGTTCAGCTCGGGTGCATTCTCCGGAGCACCATCTCGATCAACACCGAGAACCTAAGGCATAAGGACCGAAGGAATTTGCGCAGCCTCCACTTCACGAAGCTGCACAAACGATACAAGTTCCCCGCTGACTTTGCAAACACACGCATCTCAGGGAATAAAGCGAACAGTGCCGCCCTCACAAGGATGAGCACGGCCCTGTCTACTTGGAGAAGCGCGGTGAAGAAAATGATTGACAAAGGTGATTGTTATGAGAAGATCAATGCCAAAAATCCTTCGATCAGCGAAGATGACTACAAGGAGTTCAAGATCAAGTGCGAGAGCAGCACAACTGTGGAATCAAGCCATTGGGGGAAAGAAATGCGGTAGTTGAACTTAGGGGTCCACAAACTCGGTCCCGGCGGTTACAGAGTGGCGGAGCCTATATGGGACAAGGAGAACGTGGAGCGTGCCGAGCAAGGCCTACTGCCCCGCTTCGAGAAATACAGTGACAAGAAGACCAGGAACTATGTGAGGGCCCGGTACAAGGAGGACCCGGTAACAAAGGAGCTTACCATGGATCTGAAGACCAAGGTGCTTGAGCGTGTTCTGGTAAGGAATACACCCCCGCGTAATTAGCTCCATATGGTTGCATTCTAATTAATGAAGACAAATTTCTAAATGGTTCACATTCCTTCCGCAGGAGACTGAAAGCAGTAGTGCAGGGTCATCTCAGAGCTCCCCTGCCTGGGACAGCACTCTAAATAGGGCGTTGAACGTAATGAAAAACAAGGATAATCTCAGTAAGCCATTGTCAGCTGGTCGTGTGGCTGGCAAAGGTTTGTCCACAAAATGGTCGTCATACTATACCACTGGTGGGAGAAAGGAGAGAAAGACCAGCTTGGAAATCCAGTCACGCGAGGTTCAAGAACTCAAGGCACAAGTGGCGCGAATTCAGGGGATTGTCCAAGAGCAAGTGCAACAACAACTGGGAACGACGCTCACCGCCATGGTGCCTACCCTGATTCAGGGGCTGACGACGTGGATTGCGGGCGGCCAAAAGGGGCCACCCCCGGTTCCCAGCTTCACGGCCAACAACTCGCACAATGCACATGTGGCGCCATTGGTGTCTCTAGCGTAGGCGGTATTCATGTCTCCGGCGCCGGCACATGCATTGGAGCTTAATGCACCCGGCTGTACGCCGACTGGCACCTCGCCAGCAAGCGGCCCCTCTATTAGTTGCACGCCCGCCGTTGGCGGTGCCTTGACATTAGCCGAGCTCGACGGCACCATGGTAACTAAGCCTCTCGGCCAATGACTTCATCTCCTTGCCTTTGACTAGGCATCCCTGACACCCTACAAGTTTTCGCAGGGCGCCGCTGATGTTCCATGCACTCTCCTGCACTTTGTGTGTGGTGAGTTAATCGATGTCGCCAAGGGCAGAATCGTTCAACCGGGCAACCCCGTGTTCCACGATAATCCGATGCCACCCATCATGTATAGGGTTGAACTAGTTCGGGTGCTACCAGGCTGCGACGAGTTGTTACCTCCGATTCGACCCGCTAGGGCCGACGAAGATGATGTGATGACCCTCAGCGCCTGCGTAAGCTCGCCCCTGCTTTGGCTGAAGAGTCAGATTCGTTTGGGGGTGGGGGACACCATCCCATAGACAAGACCGCCAGTCATGCCGGCTCCAAGCCATGGCAAGACCGCCGCAACGCTACCGGACATGTCGGACATCTCTACGGCAAGTATCCGGACATGCATATGGCACAGGATCCGGACGACGACGACAATGACGACGGTACATTTACCAACGTCCATAACTACTTTGCCGAACATGGGCACGGTGACGAATTCTGCGGGCCTCCTTCTCAAGAACCCAACCCTGAAAGAGACGACCGCGATCTAGCTAGTACCGCGGAGAAACCCAATTGCAACAGGGGACGTCTGGCGTTTAGTTCTCAGGAGACGCCTCCAGCTGCCGCCTTCACCGAGCCTCAGATAACCGAGGTGCGAAATATTATCAACCCCAACACGCTCAAGAAGGCGGTCTGTGAGCAGAACTCGATCCCATTACAGCAGGTCAAGAAGAAGGGACGGAAATGAAAGACTAACAAGGGCGCCGGTGCGAGCTAGGCGGCACCGAGTATGATCCGTGCTCAGGACGGGCCACCTTCACCTAAGGATATCTCGAGGAGGGTGCACGTGGAGGGTAGGGCGATGCTACCAACAAATATGCTCAATGCTGCAACCGGTGCTATGCGGAGTATGCATGACAGTGTTCTTTCTTTGGAGAAGCGGCGTCTCCCCGAGAATGATGTGGCATACCCAGTTTTCATGGCCAAGGTGCCACAGGGCAAGGGCTTTGTGGATAGCGCCATCGGGGGTACGATCGTCCTGCGGTTTGATGACATCTTTGCTATGTTTAACCTTCATCCGCTGCACTACACCTTCGTTCGGCTGTTTTCACTGAGTATGGAGATGCGGATCATTAGAGACAAGACCCCGGACATCGTGATAGTCGACCCCTTCTACATGCGTGCCAAGATCTTGGGCAGCGCTGGCGACCGACAAGTCACGAGTTCACACCTGGAAGGCATCATTCTGGCAAACCCAGATAAGGATAACTTCCTCGCGCCTTACTTTCCCGAGTAAGTCATCCCCTCACCGCCCCGTAACATACGATTTCTTAGATTTTGATCGTTCTTTTTTTCTTCTAACATTCTGTGTTTTGTGCAGTGATACACATTGCACACTCATCCTCTTAAGACCGAAATATTCCTTGGCCACGTATTTCGATCCGGATCGTGAGTCGACGATAGACTACACAAATATGAAGAAAGTTCTTGATGATGCTCTCCCCGGCTACGCCAAATCTGGAGGCACCTTCAAGAGGCCAGTTCGTAGGTACATCAAGCACGTGTTCACCCACAATACGATGTTCCCCTGCGTCAAGCAGCCGCCTGACGGTCATAAGGATGCCTACTACGCCCTCCATCACATGCGGGCGATTGTACGGGACCATAATCACCTTCTGCAACTAGATAATCTCAAAGATTGGGCCACACGCTTGTCGGCAATCCAAGACACGGACATCAGACAAGAATTCTTTCGCATCCAGTCGGAGTTTGTGGAAATCATCCATCAAGATGTCCTTCGTACCTCGGGGCAATTCTACCGCAGATCTCAACCGTCCAACAGTGAGATTGAAACAACGCTACAAATGCAGGCTGACCATGCCCGCGATTTCATGACCATCATGAAAGAAGGCGGCTTCATCCACGCTCCGGTCCGCTGAGTCGAGTCGAAAGTAGTGACGCTATCTGAAATGTCGATTGACTCATGTTGTAATATTAAAATTTAATGAACTTGTATGTCTCTTTGGTTTGGACAGTGGTTCAACTTATATGTAATCGATGCTATTTATTAGTAGGACCATGAATCGTGCTATTAATGTGTTGCTTTTCTCTTCCGGTCGTTTTGTTGCAAACTTATATATTGCTTATGTATTGTGTGTGAATTGTTACTAACATTTTGTTTGGCTAGTGCATAGAGATGTCGTCATATGTCATGTACAAGGGTAAGGTTCCCGGACTCTATGACGACTGGGAGGAGTGTCGGAGACAGGTTCACCGTTTCAGCGGTAACAGTTACAAAGGGTACACCACTAGGGCGGAGGCAGAAGTTAGATACGCGCGCTATCTAGCGGGAGAGAGGAGGGAGCGTTGGAGGAACCGGATGAAGACCAGTTTCATCGCGATTATGCTCATCGTGATGACCGCAACTCTCTTCTATGTGATGGTAGTTTAGATGATCGATATCGTCTTGTAATGTGAAGACAAACTCACTACTCGCGGTTTCCAGACTTGTAATGTTATAACTTTGTTCGGTATTTGAAATTCGGAGACTAATATGATGAATTGTATTCGGAGACTAATCCTCTATTGTATTCAATAAATCTATTGTTTATATTTTGTGCTCTCTATATTATGTGCAGTAACATGTTTTGTAACCTATGCAAATATCAGAAAAGAAAAAAAATAATCCCTAATATTCATACTAATGGCGCACCACTCAGCACACTAATGGCGCACTGTAGAAAGGACACTAATGGCGCATCACACCCTAGTGTGCCATTAGTATGCCAAAGCACATGGGTACATATGGCCCCCTGGGAGGCATACTAATGGCACACGATGGGCTATACTAATGGCGCACCAGGGGTGGGCCATTAGTATTTAATTCTAATGGCGTGGTGCTAGTGGCGCACCAGTAGTGCGCCATTAGTAGGCAAAACTGGTGCGCCACTAGCAGGCCTTTTCCTAGTAGTGTCCTGTGTGGCCGTTTATGTATACATATAACATGAAAGTTAGCAGTCGTTGGCTTTAGCCCCCACGCATATAATGCAGGGGTGTTCGAAAAAATATATGCGTAAACACACTTGATCCAACGTCTTGGTCCATTAAGGAGGTGATCGCACGTCGAACCAGGCAACCGGACTATATAGCTGTAACACTTTCAGTTGGCCATAGGAGTTGAAAGGTGGGGCTACTATGTAGCCCCTGGTACTTCCGCGTGCATCCGGATACGGTGCACGTACGTACTTGACCAGGAAACTGGTCCTTCATTGATGCGGAGGAATCCCATAGATTCCGATGAGTCCTCGAGTGGTTGACCAGTCTCTCGCTGTATCATGACAGTCAGTTTTCGGCATTCTCTACTGAGGTGCTCATCTAGAATAACCAGGGCACAATCGCAGTACTTCTCCTTTGGCCACCTTAGCCGATAGAACGGAACGTAAGGCAGCAAACCCACGAGCCGGGCTAACCCAACATTTGACCAAAGACATGATTCGGAGCTGATGCCTATAAGGCCAAACTCACAATGCCGAACACTCTCGAAGGTATTTGGACTTTATAACATATACTGGGCTGAGTAACGCCCTTAACCTTGTATTTCCAGGTACGTGCATTGATCTGTCATGGCGAAAAGCCTATAACGCCAATGTCCCTTGTGGGTGTATGGAATACCCATGGGATGGCAAGCAACAAAAGACAGTAAAGAAGGTTTACACAGGGGCTTAATCTAAAGAGAAACCTTTGAGCGGGGCCCTGCTGCACGTCTGCGCATTTGTCTTTGTTGAGCCGTATTCTGGAAGGGTGTCGCACGAGCAGTGTCTATAAAAATGAAAACTCATATAGAGGAGTAAGCGTGCGGGGAGTTGGTTATTCTCAATGGATATTAGAAATATGAGATATTGGCCTATTGATAAGGCAAGCTGAATTGTGGGCTATATTATGTGTTGACAGCCCCTAGTACCATTTATGGGGATATATGTATAGCACCCAGCTAGGGTTTATCCGGGCTGTTGTTGATGGTGGTGCACCAGACTCGTCTAGCCGTGTCCGTGGTCTTAACGACCGATCATGCATTCTGGTGGGAGAGGCCGCTTAATGTCTGGATACAGGAGCTGCTGCATAGTGCTCTGTGTTTCCACTAACCATTATGATGCCAAGTGGACCGGGCATCTTTAGTTTAAGGCAGGCGTAGTTCGGTATTGCGTTAAAGCAAGCGAAGGTCTTTCTTCCGAGTAATGCATGATAACCGCTGCTGAATGGAGCAATATCGAAGAGTAATTCGTTGCTTCTGAAGTTGTTGGGAGAACCGGATGTCACTTCTAGTATGAGGGAGCCCTGGCAGCGGGACTCAACGCCTGGTATCACTCCGTTAAAGGTGATGTTACTCTGGATTATTCTGGATTGGTCTATCCCCATCTTGCGGAAAGTGTCCTCATATATCAGATTAATACTACTGCCGCCATCCATTAGGACTCGAGTGAGATGGTATCTATCAATTACTGGGTCGAGCACCAAGGCAGCCGATTCTCCATGCCAGATACTGGTCGGGTGGTCCATGTGATCAAAAGTGATCGGGCAGGCCTCCCAGGGGTTGGTCTTGGGGGCAACGAACTCCATGTGGGTTGCGTAGACCATGTTTACTGTTTTAACTTCTGGTGGGATTTTTTTCTGTCCCCCAGTGTTTAGCTGGCGAGGCTCATCCCCATCTTCACTTGGTGTTTCCCTTCCCTTGTGTTCGGCATTTAACTTGCAGGCCTGCTTGAAGACCCAACATTCTCTGTGAGTATGATTTGCAGGTTTTTCCGAGGTGCCATGGATTTGGCACAGTCTGTCCAGGACTTTATTAGGCCGGACGGTCCTTCTTTGCTGCCTTTAAATGGCCTCTTACTCTAACCAGGTCGCGGGCCCCTGAATCTGGCATTGGCCGCCGTGTTATCCGGACTATCTTCATTGCTCCGATGCTTATTCTTGTTGCGTCATGGCTTCCCATTATCATCTCGAATTTCGGATGTGCCTGGGTCGCTGGTGCCTCTACGGGCCAACTAGCTGTCCTTGCCCACACAAAAGCGGGTCATAAGGCTTGTTAAGGCCGCCATTGTCCTTGACTTTTCTTGGATGAGGTGTCTGGAAAGCCACTCGTCCCGGATACTATGCTTGAAGGCCGCTAAGGCTTCGGCATCCGGACAGTCGTCGATTTGAATTTTCTTAGTGAGAAATCTGTTCCAAAGCTTACGGGCTGACTCTCCGAGCTGCAGTATTATGTGACTTAAATCATCTGCATCCCGAGGTCGGACATAGGTCCCATGGAAATTGGCCCTGAAAGCGTCCTCAAGTTCCTCCCAACTTCCAATTGAATTTTCGGGGAGGCTTTTCAACCAGTGCCGAGCTGGCCCTTTCAACTTGAGGGGAAGGTATTTGATGGCGTGGAGATCGTACCCTCGAGCCATGTGTATGTGAAGGATAAAATCCTTGATCCAGACTCCAGGGTCTGTCGTTCCGTCGTATGCCTCTATGTTTACGGGTTTGAATCCTCGTGGAAATTCGTGATCCAGCACCTCATCGATGAAACACAGGGGGTGTGCAGCCCCTCTGTACCTGGATATCTCATGGCGTGCTGTCGACGGTTGTTGTATCCGGGTTTGATTCTGGACTGGTATTTGATTAGTATGATCATTTTGGTGACCATAATCCTGTGCCGAAGCGCGCCCTCTAGATCCATAGACGGACCTGGTCACACCATCCTTTTTGTCCAGGAGCTCGCATAAATCGTGTGCGGCATCAGTGGCTGCTCTATCGCGGCCATGAAGTGGTTTGTCCGGTCTATTGGCCGTATTGTTTTTTGGCGGAATGGGCTCCGCAGCCCCATCGTCAAATTCGGGTAGCAGCTTGCATTTTGGGTAGCTCTTTGTGTGGTGATTGTCGCCATATTTTCCTTCAGTGTCTAGCACCTTACTCCATCTTCGGTTGAGCGTATCCTCTGCGGATTTAAGCCTTTGCTTCTGCTTCTTGAGGCTCCTCGCCATGGCCATAAGCCTTCTGCGGAGGTTATCTTGTTCCAAGCGTCTTTCCGGGATGATGAATGCATCGTCAACCGGACTATCCTCCTCTCCGCAGGCAGTTTGCGGAGTTCGGCCCTCGGGATCGCTTGGTCGGGCGTCTGCTCCGGGCTGTGTTCGGTGTGAACTAGCTTATTCTGCTCCGTCGCTGGGTCACTGTGGTCGTTGTGGCCTTTGGAGTCGACCGTAGTGTCGTCCTTTTTTGCGTTGTTATCGCTGTTTTTACTGTGACTGGACTTAAAGCGGTGCCTGCATTGTCGTTTTCACTTTTGTCCAGGGGGGTTATCCTCCGTTGTGTCCTTTTGGTCACCAATGTCTTCTTTGGGCATATCCACCATGTAGACGTCATGTGATGAAGTGGGAGTCCAGCGCCCTGTGGGCGGTGGTTCCAGATCGTCCCCTGCATCGACGTCCATACCATCGATGTTGTCGGGGTCGATGCCAGGCATGTCTGTTAGGTCATCAACAGTGGCTATAAAGTGGGTGGTGGGTGGGGCGCGATTTTCTTCGTCATCTGTTTCCCACTCGAGCCGGACATAGTTTGGCCAGGAATCTCCTGATAGAGAGAGAGACCTTACTGAATTTAGCACGTCTTCGAAGGGAGAGTGCTGAAAGATATCCGCGGCAGTGAACTCCATGATCGGAGCCCAATCGGGTTCGGTGGGCATGGATGCCCGCGGTCTGGAACCTATGACCAAAGACAAGTCCGGGGGTCCGAAGACACAGGTTTCCTTAGGAGCGGAGTCTGTGTTCGGCTCCAATGCCGATAGGTGTGCGGCCTCCGTGATGGGGTCCATCCACCCGTCCTTGGATGGTATGATCTTCTCTAGATCAAGGTCCGGAGCTGTGGCAGGCGCGATATCCTGAATACTATCCAACGGCAGATCTAAGTCATGCGCGTGGTGATCATTCGGCACTCCTGACGTGGGCTCGAATCCGTCGAAGATCAAGTCTCCGCGGATGTCAGCAGTGTAGTTTAGATTCCCGAACCTGACCTGATGGCCAGGGGCGTAGCTGCAGATCTGCTCTAGGTGGCCAAGTGAGTTGGCCCGCAGTGCGAAGCCGCCGAATACAAAGATATGTCCAAACAAAAAGTCTCACCCTGGACTACGTTGTTGAAGATTGAAGGAGCCATCAAGCCTTATAGCGACGACAGAGAGGAACTCTCAATGAAAGCACCAATGTCGGTGTCAAAACCGGCGGATCTCGGGTACGGGGTCCCGAACTGTGCATCTAAGGCTAATGGTAATAGGAGACTGGGGACACGATGTTTACCCAGGTTCGGGCCCTCTAGAGGGAGATAATACCCTACTTACTGCTTGATTGATCTTGATGATATGAGTATTACAAGAGTAGATCTACCACGAGATCGTAGAGGCTAAACCCTAGGAGCTAGCCTATGATTATGATTGTGTTGTCCTACGGACTAAACCCTCCAGTTTATATAGACACCGGAGGGGGCTAGGGTTACACAGAGTCGGTTACAGAGAAGGAGATCTATTATCCGGATCGCCAAGCTTGCCTTCCACGCAAAGAAGAGTCCCATACGAAAACGGGACGAAGTCTTCAATCTTGTATCTTCATAGTCCAACAGTCCGGCCAAACATATAGTCTGTCTGTTCGGATACCCCCTTATCCAGGACTCCCTCAGATAGCTCGGCCGCCTTGTGCAGTTCGATCAGCTGCTTCAGCTGATTGACGAATGGCACCGGATAATTCGGCGCCAAATACTGCGACCAGAAGAGCTTTTCTGCAGTCTTCTTCTCCTCAGCTCGATAGAATTGAGCAACATCAGATATGCTGTGCGACAGATCCGCAAACGCCCCTAAAGAAATCCGGATTCAATTGGTCACCCTGAACTTCCCCCGCTACCGCATAAAAATTGCTCTGAATAAGAAAAAGCCTTACCAGCCGCAATCTTCCTCTCCTCCTGAATGTCCTTCAGAGCAGCTAGAGCTTCCTCCCGAGCATCATTTGCGGCTTGGAGAGCTTGGGCGACTTCGGACTCTTTCAATGATAGACTCTGCTCCAAAGTCTCACATTTCTTCACAGCCTCCTGAAGCTCTCGTTCAGCTTCAATGACCCTAGCCTCGTGCTTCTCGCAGAGAGCCTGCTCCGCGGCTGCCTTCTTTTCGACCATGGCAACAGCCTTCTTAAGCGCCTCAATTTCGGCATTCGCCCCTAGATCGCGCAATATAAATGCTTTCATTAGGCACAACTATTTATTTGTGCTAAACTTAATAAGGTTTCAACATACCTTGATTATCCTCCATCTGCTTCTTCACTCGGCCAAGTTCTTCTTCGGCCCGCTCCAGACTCTGCTTAAGTCCGGATATTTCCGCAGTATGAGAGGCGATAATCGCCGCAGACGCCTGTTAATAAACAAAGAGATATATGTCATTAGCTAAGTCTCCTGCGGACGGAAATTTGATCCCCTATTCGGTTCTCTCTTTCATCGGACAGTGTATCAGGGGCTACTATCCATAGTATGATAGTCTTCTAAAAAATCCTAAAGCATACCTCCAAGCCTTTTATAAGGCTGATGCATGAGTCATTCAGTCCACTTTCAGCGGCTTGAATCTTTTCAATCACCACACCCATAAGGGCACGATGTTCATCGACGATGGAAGCGCTCTTTAGCACTGTCGATAAGCTGCCCTGCACCTCTGGCTGGACAGAGGTCACAGGAGGGGTAGGATTGCCCCCTCTAGTCAAGGGGGCCCCTTGCCTGATCCCGGATCCTCAAGCGTCTCTGGGACTGTGTCCGGCTATGGGCCGAACCCGAGACCGCCCCCGCCGTCGACACTCATGGGAACCGCCGCTCCCATGTATCCGGCCCATAAGATACGCCCTCCCTGGCCTGGGTCCTTTTGGGACGACACCTCTGTGTCACAACCAGGCTTCGGGGAAGGGGCCCTTGGAGGTGTCTCTCTCTCTCTAGGGCATCTGAGCTCAACGAATCATCCAATGAGGACTGTTCAGCGCGAGACCTTGCCGGACTGCAAAAAGTATGGTATAAATTAAAATATTACACTTTCGTAATCCTGGATGCATAGGCATGTTCGGACTTCATATACTCACGAGTTTACCAGGGGCTGGTCCCTGGGATCCCACTCCGGGCTGCTATCGGTAGCCGTGGTGGACACCTCTGGAAGGGGGTTCTTCCCCTCTTAGGCAAATCAGCCTCTAAGGATGAGGAAGCTATCCTTTTCTTCCCTCCCCCCATGGGGGACTCGTCCTCTTCCTCCTCCTCTTCTTCTTCGGAGGAAGGATGGGCACTGGAGTCTACGGACATTGTGTCCGAAGCACTGCGACAAAGGAGGCCGGTCCTGGTCTCCTTGGCCTCTTTGTAGGCCTCTTTCTTTGGCGCCTTGTAAGGCACTGGGACCAGCGTCTTCATCAGAAGTGGTCCCACCGGTTCTTCCGGCAGCGGGGCCGGACAGTGTATCCGCTCCGCCTTCTTTGTCCATCCCTAAGATAATTGTGGAAAGCATGTTAAAGTATCTTCTTCAAGACATATGGATGGACAAAACATAATCATGAATAACCGGACTTGCAGGGCGGGACAGTTGGTACCCGTGGTCCTCGGTGGAGGCCGGCCCTGATTATTTTCCGGACTTACAAAGCACCTTCTAGATATCCTCGTGTGAGGAGCCATAAAGCTCCCGCAGGTTCTGGTGCTCAGCCGGGTCGTACTCCCACGAAATGCAGGCTCGATGCTGACAAGGAAGAACCAGGCGAACCAACATCACCTGGACTACATCGACAAGCTTGATGTCCTTGTCTTCCATACCCTTGACGAGCGTCTAGAGAACCGACAGTTCGTCGGACGAAGACCAGTTCAGGACCTTCTTGGGCCAGGACATAAACCGCAGGGGGGCTCCGGATCAGAACTCGGGTACGGCGGCCCATTTTTTGCCGCGTAGCTCAGTGATGTAGAACGACTGCTGCTACCACTCCTTGACGGAATCATTGAAAGTACCCATTGGCCATGTGACCTTGGGCATCCTACTCACCATGGCGCCTCTGCACTCGGCGTGCTCGCCGCTCACCACCTTGGGCTTCACATTGAAAATCTTCAGCCATAGGCCAAAGTGTGGCGAGATGCAGAGAAAGGCCTCGCACACGACGATAAACGTCGAGATGTTGAGGAAGGAATTGTGGGATAGATCATGAAAATCGATCCCGTAATAATACATGGTGCCGCAAACAAATGGGTGAAGGGGAAATCCGAGCCCACAGACAAAATGAGGGAGGAACACGACCCTCTCATGGGGCTCCGGAGTAGGGACAATTTGTCCCGCCGGCGGAAGACGGTGGCTGATTTTCTTGTCCAAGTACCCGGCCTCCTGATGTTTTCTAATATCCTTCTCTTGGATGTTAGAGGCCATCCACTTGCCTCCTGCTCCGGATCCGGACATTTTCGGAGAACCTTTGTTGGTGGGGAAGAAGAACGCTTGGGCGCTAGGGCTCGAGCGAAATGGAATGGATGAGCGGAAGGAGAAGAAGACGTGGGTGGAAAGGAAGAGGCCTTTCCTCTTCATAGAGGCGATGAAACTTTGCGCCCCCCTGCTTTCCTAGTAGGACCTGATTGCTCCCCACTCACCACGATTGGTGGTTCGGTTAGGTTACCCACACCCGTATTGATGAGAATCCCGCAATAAGGGGACACGATCTCTGCTTTGACAAGACGTGCCAAGGAAACCACCCCGCGATATGCGCAGTAGCTGGTTAAGAAAAAACGGTTCGAATAATGACCGGACCACGGCATGATATCGCTCTGCAGAAGTTGTCAGCAGATTAGATTTGTGGAGAATTGTTCTCTCTACGGTGGTGTGTGAAATTTGTTTTGCAGAGCTGGACACGATCCTTGTGTTCGGAATTCCCTATGGAGTATTCAGAGATGGAACCCGCCTTGCAATGCCGAAGACAATCTGCGCGCCGGACTCATCGTCATTGAAGCCTAGTTCAGGGGCTACTGAGGGGGTCCTGGATAATGGGGTATCCGGATAGCCGGACTATATACTTTGGCCGGACTGTTGGACTATGAAGATACAAGATTGAAGACTTCGTCCCATGTCCGAATGGGACTCTCCTTTGCGTGGAATGAAAGCTTAGCGATTTGGATGTTAGATCTCCTTCTCTGTAACCGACTCTGTGTAACCCTAGCCCCCTCCAGTGTCTAGATAAACCGAAGGGTTTAGTCCGTAGGACAAGAACAATCATAATCATAGGCTAGCTTCTAGGGTTTAGCCTCTACGATCTCGTGGTAGATCAACTCTTGTAATGTTCATATCATCAAGATCAATCAAGCAGGAAGTACGGTATTACCTGAGTCGAGAGGGCCCGAAGCTGGGTAAACATCGTGTCCTCAGTCTCCTGTTACCATTAGCCTTAGACGCACAGTTCGGGACCCCCTACCCGAGATCCGCCGGTTTTGACACCGACAGCGGCCACTAGCAAACCGCGGAAAAAGAACTGCACTGACTACAAGCAAAGAAATAAACAAGACAACAAGGAAATAAATAAGAAAACAACTTATGCTAGGCTATCACGGCTATTACACATATTACATCCACTGGGCATCAAAGTTCGCCACCAGTGCAAATATAGGGAACAAAGCAGCATATAAACGCCGCAGCAAAAGAAGTCCAAAACTGAAACCACTTCAGAAGAGCTCAAGAAACAATATCCTGGGTACCCATAATGCTAGCAAGATGCTTAGCAAGCTTATTAACTTTCTCTTGTTTGGCGCTTAAATCCTCCAGCGCTTGCTGTTGCACAAGAAAGTACGCATCTGAATTCTGCAGGGACTTCCTCAGTCCTTGGGCTTCTTGCCGCAGCACAGCTGCCTGATGCCTTTCAACTTGTAGCTGGGACTGAAGAAGCCGAAGTGATTCAGGCAGCGAGTTTGAAGAGCTTGTGCCTGCAATACTGTCCAGTAACTCGAACACTACATCAACGTAGGACTGTGGGGTTTTCTCACTATCTACAAGATCGTTTTTATCACCTTTCTTGGAGACCAACAGGATTGTCTCACTATCTTGAACATAACTGTTTATACAACTTAAACTGAAATGTGCATCACATGAGAACATAACTGTTTATACAACTTAAACTGAAATCAACATAGAGCAAGAAGTTAGAACAACAATCCAGTTAAAGAAATAGGTTTAAAACATACCTGTTGCGCCATTGGAATTTCAGTTGGATCCTTCAAATTTGAAAGTAGTTGGTATGAGTAAATACAGTGATGCAATAGCAAAGGAGTATGGACCATAGCTATGGAATCTGACCTGAGAATAGTTGCTCTTCTGCTTTAAACGTGGAGTTTGGGTTAGCTGTGGTGGTCTTCGTGCTTCGGGCACTGCTGTAGCTTTACAAACTGCTCGTGTTGGGGTACTCTGTGGTGGACATGGTGCTTTGTCAACTAGAAGTGGGTTACTATCCACTAGGGTTGTGGTTAGATGGGTTGTAGCTAGTTCTCTTCCCAAGGATGTAAGTGTGCAATCTCGAAGAGTCTCGATTGTGTGTGGTAGGGCTAGTTTATGGGCCAGTACAACCATGGTTCTATCTACATCGACGGGTAGCACTATCTTTCGTGAAGAACGGGTTTTTGCTGCCTTAGATACTGCCATCACCCCCTCCAATTCAAATGGCTGATAAACAAGAAAAGAAATTGAACGTACAGACATTGTATGATAGACAAATGTGGTAACTTACATATATGTTATCTAACCAAACAGGACAGCATGACACAATTTCACATATATGATGCCTAACTAAACATGATAGCATGACACAGTTTCAGATATATGATGGATAACTTAACAGGATATAATGGCATAAGTCACCTAAATAGGATGACATGACAAAACTATATGATGTCTTTCTAAAATAGGTTGGGATGAAATAATTCACATACATGTTGTCTAAGTATACATGATGGCATGATATAATTGACATAATTGATTCATATACTAAGCAGCTCGCACTCGCATGTATGATCTCTAAACTAAGCAGATGGAATTCAATATTGTGCATCTGATGTCTAAACTAAGCAATGCAAGACATCATATGCATCATATGAGAAATATAAAACATTGCAACTTAGAGCATACACCTTAGGTGGGATATAGGACTGGTCATCTGTCTCTGAATCCTCCTCTGAGGAGCTCCCTATAACCATCGAGATATATGCTTCAATAGGTACCATTTCCTGCTCTGAAGACCTTGTTTTCACTTCGGATTTTTCCATAACCGGCTCAAATGGCTGATACACATGAAGAGCAGTTCAATATACACAGATTGTCGACAAATGGAATACCTAAAGAAAAAAAGATGGCATGAGATAATTCACATATATGATGCTTGGCTACATGGCAGTGCATAATTCACATATATGATAACTGGCCGAAAACTATGGCATTGCATAATTCACATATCTGATATAGAAAGCAAACAGGAGGCATTCACACAAAGCATGTGTAATCTAAGCAGATGGCATGGCAATACAAGACACCATATGCATGATATGAGCAATATAACCCAGCCAAGTTAGAGCATGCACCTCCGGGGGGGGGGGGAATACGACTGGTCATCTGTCTCTGAATCCTCCTCTGAGGAGCTATCTGTAACCAGCAAGAAATCTACATCGACAGGTAGCACTGATTGCTCATAAGACCTTGTTTTCACTCCAGATTTTCCCATGACCGACTCAAATGGCTGATGCACATGAAGAGTAGATGAATGTATAAACATTGTTGACAAATGGAATACATTATGGAAAAAATATGACACGATACAATACACATATACGATCACTGGCTAAACAGGATGGCATTGCATGATTCACGTATATGATGCCTGGCTAAAGAAGATGGCATTGCATAATTCCCATATACTCCCTCCGTTCCTAAATATTTGTCTTTTTAGAGATTTCAAATGGAATACCACATATGGATGTATATAGACATATTTTAGAGTGTAGATTCACTCATTTTGTTCCGTATGTAGTCACTTGTTGAAATCTCTAAAAAGACAAATATTTAGGAATTGTGGGAGTATGATATAGAAACCAAACATGTGGCATTCACACAAAGGAAATCTAAACTAAGCTGATGACATATAAGATGAATAATATAAGCAATGCAAGGCGCCATATGCATGATATGACCAACATCAGCATGCCAGGTTAGAGCAAACACCTCAGGTGGTAAACAGGCATGGTTGGCTCCTTCTGAATCCCCATCTGAACAGTTATCTTCCTCTGGAATACAATCTGGAAATGTAGGAGGGGGGCCCACTTCACCCACCATGGAGCGGCGTCTGCATGACATTACATACCCACGCAACGGTCTTCTCTTTTTCTCTAAATGTTGAGTACGATTGTGTACAATATCTGAGATGCATAATAAAAAAATAGTTAGATTTTGTAAGTCCTAAGGGGTGCATGAAAAAATCAAGACTGATGGTAGCAAACGAGTGGATGGATCCAAAACTAATGATAGCAGGTAGATTATAGCTTCAGTTTAAAAAGATAGACAATGGATCATCTATTGTTTGTTGCCCACCCACCAAGAACCACATAGAAGACCCCAGATGAACCAGATAGTAGACAGATACTATTCGTTGCTGCTCGATATGAGACCCATGGGCATTTCAAAACTCAAGTTTGAACGATAAAGTAGCAGGTAATGATAACCAATTTATAACGTAAGCAAACACGAAAGACTGCGGCCTCTCTTCCGGAACTGTGTAGTCCTCAGGTTCATCTGCTCAGTCGATGATGGTAATGCAGTTGACGTGGCTGCCGACAACGGGGAAGATGATCTGAGGCGGCGAAAGAAAGTCTGCAGGGGGGATCTCTGCTGCTGTGAATGATTCTGTCGATGGTGCACCTCAGGTGGGGTGGATGATGGCACGGCAGGAGCAGGACATAACACACAGAGTTTTCTTTGACGCCTATCTGAAAATGAAGTAAATCTGTAAGGGCTCCTTAGAATTGGAGGATTCTATAATCATAGGGACAGGAAAAACATAGGAATAGGATAGGAATGCACGTGCAAAACAGAGCATTTGGAAACATAAGATTTCAGTCAACCTGGGTGTTTAGTTCACATGAGTTGGAAGAACACAGGAATGGAGAAACGTCGTCAAATTAAAGTCAAACCACGTGAAAATGAAAAAAAATAAGAATCTTATTATGCCAGTAATGCAATTAGTTCTGCTCTTCATGCATATTAATTTGAAAAGGACATCCAAGTGAATAAAATTTCTACATTTTTTCTTTGAAAGAGACACTAAAGGAAAAAAATCCTCCAGTTTTGCTTTGCTCCACTCCTTCTAATAGATTTGCACGAATAGTAGTTCCATAGCAAAGTATCCCTGAGGGATCAACATGAATGCAGAGTAACAAAGTGATGCGACGAGTGTACAACCTCTTTGGCATAGCCTTGTAGACCTCAGCATCATTGGGTCGGACGTGGAGGATGGTGATGCTGGTGTGACTGTGGGAGGCGGGGAAGAAGATCCGAGGCCACTGGAAACGGCTCCGAGGGTACTGCTCCTCTTTGATGGACGGTTCCGACATTGGAGCAGCTCCGATGAGGTGTACGACGACGAGGCTGAAGTTGGACAAGACAGACAACGTTAATCCGAAGTGGGACCCTAATATCATCTGCAATAGATGATGTAAGTACTATTCACTCTGAACTTAACTGAAGAAAATGGACTTTACAGTCAAAACTAAATTTTACTGTCGAAACTGATTGAACTAGTAGCAGAGCATTGCAATAGATGTTTAGGGCGTTCGAGCACTAGTAGCAGAGAAGCAGTGATCTAAATCAGCGGATGCTCGAGCAGGGAACACACTAGCAGAGAGCAAGTCGTCCAGTAGCACCACAAGCAAGTGCTAAAGCAGCAACTCATGTAGCTGCCGGAGGTCGTGCAGCAGCAGCAGCAGTGCAAGCGAGAGCAAGAGCAGAGCAGCAGCACGAACGAAAGCAAGACCAGTGCAGCAGCGTGACCAACAGCAAGAACAGAGCCGCAGTGCGAGCGAGAGCCAGAGCAGCTGCAGCTAGTGCCGTTGTGGAAGTCGCCGCCGAGGAAGCAACGACATGGGGGAGAGATGCCGTGGATGATGTGGCCGGCGACAGCGCCGTCGATGGAGACTCGCCATGTCTGCTCAGTATCAAGCACCGGCAACCCGGTGAGATCGAATAAAAGATAAAATGCAGCAGTGAGTGCAGAACTTCCTTGGTGGCGCCGAGTTGGCCTCGAGTTCATCGGAGGAATTGGTGAGGGTGATGTGCTTTCGGTGGTGCAGGTCAAGACGGTGTTGTGGGGATTGAGGTGGTGCGATAGACGAGGCAAACGTCAGGGCAGCTCCTTGGAGGTGGAGGACAGGGCGGCTGATCCGGCGGGACGACGAGACCAACGACGGATCCTCATCCGGTGTGGTGGATGAGGGAAGGCGAGTTGTTGCAGTGGACGACATAGTTGGGGAAGAGTCTCCGGCTGGGCGGCGATCTGGAGGCCGACGGAGGAGCGTGGGTTTTGGCGGCCTCGGTGTACAAATGGGGGGGCGAAGGAGGAGGGGGGAGCCAAGCTTAGGGACGCGCTTGTCTGAAATGTAGGGTAAGTTTCCACCGTACCCCCACTGGTTTTGACACTGCGACGTGGAGCTTCATTTCCGGCTGAGGGGTAGAAGGGGGATTTCGCGTGTCTGGGCTGCGAGACCGATTTTGGATGAGGAGGGAGTTTTCGTGCGCATCAAAATTTCGAGATAACAATGCGCGGTGCGGGTTGAAGAGGCGGGAGTTTCAAAGCAGGTGAGACAAAAGATACTCGAGCTTCAAAATTTTGGGATAACAAGGTGCGGATTCCTTGTTCGGCAGAACAAACTTAATGTGTAAAAAAACAATTAATACAAGACACAAGAGAGTCATGTCCCCTTTTACTATATTGCTATAGATGCCATTGAAAAAAGTACAAGAAAAATGTAAAAAAAATCGGGAGAACAAGATTACCCTGCACAGTACCAAATCGATTCGCACTTCCCTCAACAACAACAAAAAGCAAATCAATTCCCACCAAAAGAAAGAGTAATGTCCCTTTTTATATGATTACAAATGCCAGGATCTTGAATTTCAATTTTTTAATCCATGTTATGTTGAATTCGAATATATCATTAGGTGACCTTGCGGTTTATAATTGATGTAGTCATACATTTTGATCTTCCATCATATATGAACATTTTACTCCACCATGTGAACATATATATATTGTCGTCTACCATATGGACTAAATTTGAATCAATTTTCCTTATTTGAATACGATTGTTGTCAAGTTATACAATAATTTAAATATTATCTTGATAAAAAAAAGCATGCATATAGCAGTAATCATATTTCACTATGAACTACATGTACCATACGCTCTCCAATTCAAATATTTGTATCCATTTTATGTTGAATTCAAATCATAGTATATTATTGGTCTAGGTAGCAAGATGTTCGGGATAATCTAAACCCTGTTTTCATACGTATAAGTTTTGGCTGAATTGGGACAAGTTTTGGTATAAGCTTCTTGCAAAACCGGAGATTCTCTCAACAAGCCTCGTGGTTCCGGGAGGGAACATGTCACCTTTGTGTGCGAAACAATATACGCTGCCTCCCCGCTGATTTTCTTTATAGAGGCAACATAGAACTATATGAGAGCCCTGTTAAATTTTGGAATTATTTTGGGTTTGTTTGGCCTTTTTATACATTAATTGAGTTTCTGGACTTTTAAAGTGCATACTCTAAATATGAACTGCATTCACATGCTCCGGTGCACCAAAGTTGGTTGAAAAATCACATGTGTGTCCTTGGTTGAATTTCTAGGCCCCATGGAAGAAATGAGAATGAAATTCAAACATCTAGGCGTCGTGACTCGGCTGAGAACATCGAGAAACTTAGATTTTAAATTCATGTAAATCCAAAACTCGTCTGGAAATCATGAAACTTGGCATGGTGTCATGTCGTGGTACTAACATGTTGTGGTAAAAATTGGGCCGATTTGGAAGCTTGTGGTTCGAAGAGGGAACGTGCCACCTTTGAGTGTGAAACGATATACGCTGCCCCCCGCCCACCCCACCCCACCCTTGAGTTTCTTAACAAAAGTAACATAGAACTACATGAGTGCACTGTTAAATTTTGGAATTATTCTGGGTTTATTTGTCGTTTTTATACATTAATTGAGTTTCTGGTCATTTCATGTGCATAAGTCAAATTTGAACTACAAGCACATGCTCTCGTGCACCAAAGTTGGTTCAAAAATCACATTTCTGTCCTCGGGTGAATTTCCAGGTCCCATGCAAGAAATGAGAATAAAATTCAAACATCTGGGCATCGTGGCTCGGCCGAGAACATTGAGAAACTTGGTTATAAAATTCTTGTAAATCCAAAACACGTCTGAAAATCATGAAACTTGGCATGGGTGTCATGTCATGGTACTACCATGCTATGGTAAAAAAATTGGCTGAATAGGAACAAATTTTGGTATAAGCTTCTTGCAAACCGAAGATTCTCTCAAGACGGCTTGTGGTTCTGAGAGGGAACGTGCCACCTTTGAGTTTATTTACAAAGGCAACATACAACTACATGAGTGCCCTGTTAAATTTTGGAATTATTCCGGCTTCGTTCGCCCTTTTTTACACATTAATTGAGTTTTTGGTCATTTAATGTGCATAATTCAAATTTGAATTACAAGCACATGCTCCCGTGCACCAAAGTTGGTTGAAAATCACATTTGTGTCCTCGGGTGAATTTCTAGGTCCCATGCAAAAAATGAGAATAAAATTCAAACATCTGGGCATCGTGGCTCGGTCGAGAACATTGAGAAACTTGGTTTTAAAATCATGATACTTGGCATGGTGTCATGTCATGGTAGCACCATGCCGTGCTAAAAAAAATTGGCCGAATAGGAACAAATTTGGGTATAAGCTTCTTGCAAATCGGAGCTTCTCTCAAGAAGGCTCGTGGTTTTGAGAGGGAACGTCTCACCTTTGTGTGCATATTCAAATTTGAAATACAAGCACATGTTCCAGTGCACCAAAGTTGGTTGAAAAATCACATGTGTGTCCTCGGGTAAATTTCTAGGTTCCATGCAAGAAATGGGAATGAAATTCAAAATTCTGGGCGTCGTGGCTGGGCTGGAAACATTGAGAAACTTAGTTTTTTAATTCCTGTAAATCCAAAACACGGATGAAAATAATGAAACTTGGCTTGGTGCCATGTCCGATTTGCGAAGGCGCACACATTAACAATCAACAAAGTCATTTTGGAACAAGTGCTGTTACGTTACTATCGGAAACACAAGTATTATTGAAACCGTGGGCGTTCTATTTACTACCATTTACGTGCCGCCATGCGTCCCCATTTTTTATTAGCTTGGAGGTGCCATGCAGGGTAGCTATTTGAGTACGAGAGGCATGCGATCAGACCCCTACGCGTGCTTATCAGGAGGAGATCCCTTTGACCTCCATATACCATCTACCTATATCCCAAGGTGTCCATTAATGGCGCCAGAGCCTCTGTTTAATGGCGTGGCTATGTCTCACTCGACTGAGATTTAAGAGAGAAAAAAGAAAATCTGAAAGCACGGATCTTGATGTAAGATTTGACGGACCTATATAGGATCTACTGCGACTTATAGCAAGACTGATGAATATATAAGGACGATTAATTGGCTTACATAATTAGAAAGATAATTAGAAAAGACACATGCGGCTATGCCCGAAATACACAAGGGCAAAAGAAGTAGGAAGACAAGGATTTGGCTCGCTGATCTCTACTTTCTTGATGCGTTGTTGCAGGCCGCGGGAACTAGTCTCCGCGGTGAGCGATGATGAGCTCTTTCGTGTCCTCAAGACGTTGCTTGAGAACATCCATGGATTCCTCCCCCAGCCTTTGGCGCTCGTTGCGGAGCATGTCATTCTCGTCCGTAAGTTTCTTGATGATGACGCTGGTCCTCTTCAACAAGGCACTGGTCTCCTCCTGCTGGTGTGCACTTCGGACGATCTTCGCCCTCAGCAGGTCGCGCTCGGCCCGGAGCCTCTCTTTGCCCTCCCTTAGTTGCTGGATGATGCCGGTAGCCTATTCAAACGAGGCTTTCATGTTGTCCTGCAACCTCGCCCAACCAGAGATCTGATCCATCTGGCTATGGATGATCGCATGCATGCGCTTGTAACAGTCGTCGCCTGCCCACGAGAAATTTTCCCAGGCCGCCGCGGCGCGGCGGGACATCTCTGTTGCATTCGCGGCACGGCGGGACATCTCTGCTGCTTCCGCGGTGTGGCCGGACCAGTCTGCTGCATCGACGGTGCGGCGGGACCTCCGTGCTACTATTTTCATGCGGCGGGACATGTCGGCTGCTTTCGCAGCGAGGCGGGACATCTCTCGTGCTTCCAAATCCATACTCGCCTCTCCCTGGTGGCAATCTCTTGACCCAGAACTCACACTGGCCATGGCAGACACAAGGGGAGGATGTTGAATGACTTGTTTGTTTTTCTGTATGAGGAGTTGAGGAGGAATGTGCAATCATCTTGGCATACTAGTATTTATAACCGAGTACTAGTACGCTCCTAAGTAGGAAACCATTTAGGTTGTGATCAGTGTGAACAGGTTTGCAATTCAATATAGCGTGGAGTAATTTGGAATGTGACGAGACGCAAGCTCAAAATTTATTGACGGTTCTAGTTTCGAAGTGCGGCACTATTCCCGGATGGCGTTACGTGGGCACATGTTCTCGGCCGTGGTGTAGTAGTTCTTTTTCTACTGTTGTGTATGTGCAATAACTGGCACCGTCATATACATATCTTACGGTTAATGGGGCGTTCGACAGGAATAGCCGCGTGGCGAGGTATAGGCTAGTCTTTTTTAGACGCATTAAACCTATCTCTCGGGACTTCTCGCACGCACCATCGTGCCACCCACAAAAACTTGTACTCTAAGTTTAGTACGTTATACAGGAAGAGAAGAGGTGCACGCACGCACTCGTCCTCTCACACACGCGTCTGTTTTTTCTCGAAAAGGAGGATGATGACACCCGGCCTCTGCATCTGGGAGTCACACATGCGTCTGTAGCTACGAATTGTAGTGTTCTCAACCATCCGACTGGCTCTATCATGGATGTACCTATATACTAAAACATGTCTAGATATATCTATATTTTGAAAAATAGAAGGCATGTATTGTGGAACGGAGGGAGTGCTTGTCATCAAAATGTATAAAAAGGGACATATCTAGAACTGAAATAAGTCTACATACATCTCCTTTTATCTAGTACTTCTTACCCAAAGGAACTTTTATATCCAACAGACACAAAATATCTGTTCGACTGTTGGAAATTACTGATCTGATGTCGAAGTAATTGTTGCATCGCCACCAAAACCCACCATTTCTTAAGCTAAAGTAGACTGAGGTAATCCCTATATTAGAATATTACTAAGATAAACAGAAGGCACTATAGAAACATTTAGGACATGAGCTTGTCAATCTGAATGTGGAGGGACACCAGCTTAGCCCCGGCCAGCAGCTTGGGCGGAACTGTGAAGAAGGTCAGCTCCTGCACGTCAACATCACCGGGATCCTTGCTGCTTGTCACCTCCATTTCCACCTTTACAGCGTCGATCGTGCCTTTGGGCTCCCCCGGCGGGCCGTTCGCCCACGGCTTGGCCACGTAGTGCGGTAGTAGGGATGCCCCATCTCTGATGCAGACGACCAACACGGTGATAGGCGCGCCGATGTCGAGCACGCTGCCGAACAAGAAAAATGCGCGACCGTCATCCTCCGCGAACAGCAAGAGCCATGGCTCCGACAATGGCACTTGTAGCTGGAGCACCTTGCCGTACTAGATCCTGTGCATGGGCATGGGATGCGCGGTGCTGATGTGGTGGTAGAGCACCGGCGGCGGGCCTTTGTAGCCGCAGATGGGCAAGGGGCATTTGTAGGGCGCGAGCGGACACACGCTCTGGTGATCAGCGAGCTTGTGGTAAGTGACGTAGAGCCCACAACCTTCATGCGGGCACTCCACCCTCAGCGACGAAACGACAGCGTCCACCGCCGTGTTCCACACATCGAAGCCACCACCACGCTCGCACTTCTGGCACCACCGCTCGTTCCCGGGGCACTCAACGCAGCAGTCCGCGCAGGCCAGCTGCCCTCCCTTGCACTTCTGAAATCAATCGAACAGCACATCAATCAAGAAACCTGCACCTTGCTCAATCAGCCAAACGGACGAGGTGTATTCGAACCTCATACACTGGAGGCGTCAAGGGGCGGAGGCACAAGGGGCAGTGGAGCACGGTGAGGTCCATCGAGACCTTAGTGAGCTCCATCATCGGTTCCCGTTCCGTCTGCATGATCTCGCCGTCCTCGTGCACAACCATCTCTCGCTTGGGACGGGGCATTACAAAGCTTTACCATCACATATTTTATACTCTACGCATAACTCTCCTCTCGCATACCAAGGAAGGCAGTAGTTTGAGTTTTCTGGAAAAATTTGCCCCTGCGCCTGAGTAAGCTGCATAAATATCGACAGTAAATGCGCATGCAATGGTTGGCTGGTCCTCCTTCCTTTTCGCTTGAGTTGGCTTCCCCAGGTGGTCAAGCCGCATCCGGCGCTACATGCATTTTCCTGTAGCCATTTTCTGCTTTGGAAACTGGCGCGATTAATGGGGGCAGAACTAATCGAGCGGGGGCATAGATGGAAACCAACGCGGACGCGTAGACTAATCTGAGAAAAACAAGAAAAAGTTATACGCAAAGTAAAAGGAATTAGAGGGAGTACTACTTCAAGGTGCATTAAATCAACACATGCAAGTATCAAAAGGAGAGTCACGGCATGCATGTATGCATTGCAATCAATGCATCGGTAACCGCAAATTATTGAAATATATCGAGTGCAGTGCTTTGATGTGTCATGTCAACTCGTACATCAACGAGAAGTTTGATTATCCTCTCCCTCGCAGACTTAACTGGACCTACCTTTGGCTGTATGACAGGTTGGCCACCCACCTGTCGAGCCCACATGTCATACACGCAAAGGCAGGAGCGTCCCTCCCTCGCCCATGAGCGTGGTGGCTGGCAAGACTAGGAGAAGCTTTCACTGCACGCTCTCCCTCCCGCACGCGGTGGACATGCAGCAGTTCAATCAGTGTCAGATGGCCAGAAGCATACTGTAGTACTCCTCCAGTGCACAAGTACTCCATCATTGTTCGACTTCCCGAAGAGGCGAAGATCCAAGCACAGCTCGCACGCTCGTGTGGCAGTTTCATGTGTAGAGTAGTCTAGGATAGCGTGTACCGTACCTATAAGCTTAAAATCGTTGGGCTGCATGCTATGTGGCCGTCTCGAAGTTTATAAAAAAAATTACAATAGTCTTCTGGCCCTAACTGTCACCCTGGTGATTATGGTGGGTAAATGTTAGAGGTTGCAGCAAATATATTGTACACTGCGGGTCTTTCAACCAAGTTTAGAGGCAAGCATGTGGGGCCAGTGCTATGATGTGTCGCGTCAACTCATACAACGAGGAGAAGCCTGATTTTACTACTACACGCCTTCTCCCTCACCCATGCGCCCTGAGTCGAGGAGGTGGACATCATCGATGGATGCATCTCTTCTTCTTGCCTCCTGTAACCAGCACTGCATCGCCTCGTGGCCTTAATGTTTTATTAGTATAGCACTCCCTCCGTTCCCAAATATAAGTCTTTCTAAAGATTCCAGCAAGTGTCTACTACCTCCGTCCAGGTTTGTAGGTCCCTTTTGTAGTTTGTGTCAAATTTTAACTAAAGATTTAATGAACAAAATGTTAATGCATGTCAAGAAAAATTATTTCATTGGATTCGTATTGGAACATAGTTTTCAAAAACATAATGTTTGGTGACATGCGTGAATATATTATTAGTTTAATCCATGGTCAAAATTTGGCACGAAATACAATGGGGACCAATAAACCCGGACGGAGGTATTACTACATATGGAGCAAAATGAGTGAATCTACACTCTAAACTATGTCTACATACATCTGTATGTTGTATTCCATTTGAAATAGTATCTAAAAAGGCTTATATTTAGGAACGCAGGGAGTATATGGCATTTTTATTCCAGTCTTAACGTTTTCACTGTGAGGTAGGTAAATGTTAGAGGTTGCAGCAAATATATTGTACACTACGGGTCTTTCAGTGAAGTTTAGAGGCAAGCATGTGGGGCCAGTGCTATGATGTGTCGCGTCAACTCGTACAACAAGGAGAAGCTTGATTTTACTACTACACGCCTTCTCCCTCGCCCATGTGTGCGGTTGCTTGCAAACGAGGACATGCTTTTGCTTATAGTAATTATACAACAAGCTATCCCTCCCACTCGTGGTGGACGGACATGCAGCAGTGGATTCGACATTGTAGAAGCAGTAGTAGTAACATCATTGTTCGTCTTCTCGAAGAGGCGAAGAACCAAGCGCAACCCGAACGTGGCAGTTGCGAACATTGGAGCACGCATATAGCCAGGCTCTTGCATGAGACAAAATTGCTATGTGAGCCCACTATTGCACTAGTACGTACAACTACTTGCTAGTATAGCCTTGTAAACCAGAAAGGAGTAGTTTCCCTTCTTGAGATTTCAACAAGTGACCAGACTACACCGAGACGATGTACATATGGAGCAAAATGAGTGAATCTGCACCGTAAACAAATACGTAGTTCTATCATTTTCCTCTCCGAGGTGCACAATATTGAGTATATTGACTAGTCTCTTTTTGACACGCATTTACATTTTTTTGACACAGTACAGACGCAAGCGCTCATATACACGCGCATACACTCACCCCTGTGAACGCACACACGCACGGCACTATCATCTTGAAATTTACGAAGTCACCATAGGCACCTCGTCGTCGACGGGAACGTCTCCTAACACGCGATAGACGCGAGTGGCAGTCGCCTCCATAGGTGCTTGAATGCCAAGGAGGGAGAGCGTAGCTGTTCCCGAGACATTGAACGGTCAATGATGCATCTTCAATTACATGCAGAGGGAATTAATTGGAGAAGCAGAATAGAGCCAGCACGATGTGAATGCAACAGAGTTTGGACCCTCATATAAAGGCGCCCCACCACTCCAATCCATCTACTCCCAAGTCTCTGTGCAACACTGTGCACTCCAATCCAAGACGAAGTGACCAGAAGCCACAAGCACCTATGGAGGCGATGGACGCGAGCGGCAGTCGGTTGTGCCAAATCATCCAAGGCGCCGGCCTACGGCCCCACACCGCGCAGCGTTTCCAGATGATGCTGGCGACCGCCAGCATTGTAGCCCTCGTTGACGCCGGCTTCGCCTCTCGCATGGACGACATGATGGTCAACTCCATCCACAAGTTCACCGCCATCAAGAAGCACGCGGACGACCTTGCCATACTACTCTAGCCCGCATGCCCAGGCTCCTCATTGCCTGCCACCCTCATCGGCCTCCATGGTGACAAACTCTTTCAAGCCCTGGAGGCCCTGCAGGTGCCAGAGGTCGCGACGAAGAATGTGCACCTCGAGGCCGCACTTGCCGCGCAGCGCCTTGCCGTGCAAGAAACCTTCGACCTGCACATCCACGTATACGAGGAAATAGTCTACATAGGCCACTACAAGGCAAGCGAGGACAGAAAGACATTGGCCTTCTTCCAGCGGCTGGAATCTTTGGACGCCACTGTTCAGAAGTGAAAGTGCGTTATATCGACTAGAGGGGGGTGAATAGGCGATTTTTATAAATTCTTCACTGAGGAATTTGCCGGTGAGGAAATTCCTTAGCGAAGAACTACTAGCAGCGGAATAAGTACTCAGAAGTAAGCATAACAGGATCCAGACATAGTTATCACGATGAAATGAAGACAAGCACAGAGTACAGAAAGCGTAAACACAGGATAACACAAGATGAAGCCAAACAGACTGAAGAAATTGAACTAAGGAAATTGAGAAAGTCTTCAGTTAAAGTCTTCAAACACAGATATGAACAATCACTCAACACAGTAATGAGGAAATGAAACAGTTGAGGAAATAGAACCAGTAAGGTTGGTGAAGATAATGATTTGGTACACCAGTTCCAACTGCTGTCTCAGTTGTACGTCTGGTTGGAGCGGCTGAGTATTTAAACTCGAGGACACGCAGTCCCGGACACCCAGTCGGTGAGCACGCAGCTTAGGACACCAAGTCCTCACCGTATTCTCCTTGAACTAAGGTCACACAAACCTCGTCCAGTCACTCGTGGTAAGTCTTCAGGCGACTTCCAAACCTTCACAGACTTGGTCACTCAGCGATCCACAATTCCTCTTGGATGCTCTAGACCATGACACCTAACCGTCTGGAAGAAGCACAGTCTTCAAAGGTAACAAGCATCGGATCCACGTAGGATCAATCTTTTCAGTGATGCTCAATCACTTTGGGGTCTGTAGGTGTTTGGGTTTGGTTTTTTCCTCACTCGCTGATTTTCGCTCAAAGTCCTCGGAGGATGGGTTGCTCTCAAATGACAAGCGTCAGTTTCTCTCGGAGCAGCCAACCAGCTAGTGGTTGTAGGGGGCGGCTATTTATAGCCTAGGGAGCAGCCTGACATGATAAGACATAAATGCCCTTGTCTGATATGACCGTTAGGTGGATAAGATATTTTGGGACAGCTGGCGCGCAACACGGCAATGGTCGGAAATTTGACTCTCAAATTCCTCAGGGCTATCATGTTCCTCACTGTGTAGGCAATCCGCACTGGCGAATTCCTAACTCCTCAGTCAAAACAAATTCCTCAGTGACCAGAAGAACTTCATCTCTGTCAATGAAGAAATTGACTAAACTGTATGAGATTTCCAAAGGCTTCAGTCGAAGGGTTTGGTAGGTTTAGGATTTTGAGTTGAGCATCACTTGGAAATTTTTCCTTAGTATTTCTTCGACCCCTTTTAACATTACAATGTTTCCTATGACTCAAGAAAGGGAAAAACAAAACTATGAAAACGAAAGTCTTCAAGCTTCATATTCCTTGCATGAATATCAAGTCTTTACGGATACACCAATTTCTTCACTTTCAAAGTCTTCATGAAAGTCTTCAGAAATACCAAAATCTTCAGTCGAAGATATTCATTTTTAGGGGTCGACTTTCCCTGTAAATATCAAAATCCTCATAGACTTATAGACCTGTGTACACTCACAAACGCATTAGTCCCTTAACCTATAAGTCTCCAATACACCAAAATCACTAAGGGGCACTAGATGCACTTACAATCTCCCCCTTTTTGGTGATTGATGACAATATAGGTTAAGTTTTCAACGGGGATAAACATGTGAAGTGTAAGTACTGATATCGAGGAGTTTGATTGCAAGATATAGAAGAACTCCCCCTGAAGATGTGCATATTGAGGAATTTGCTTTTGAAGCAATGCACACTTGAAGAGTTAAATCATGGAGATCTCCCCCTATATCTTGTAATTCATACACGCATTTGACATATGATATGAAGAATTTGAAACGCATGATGGAATATGGTGCCTGATGAAATTTAGCATGCGTGCAATAGTATTAATAAGGAACAAGCATGCAAAATAACATATCGAGAGTATCAAAGCACAATAAAGCACGGTGCATCAAAAGTATCAGGGCACCATCGGGTTTAAGATTACAACTCGATCCAATAAAGTTTCAGAAGAACGAGAGTTGTAACTTAGCCAAAATAAACGCCCATATAATAGACCCGCTTGAAGACTAACTCAAATTTCTCCCCCTTTGTCATCGAATGACCAAACAAAATTGAGGACTAACGCCCCTGAAGAATATCAAGTTGATGGAGGAGCCCCAGCGTTGTTGGGGTCGATTGTTGTAGTAGGGCCTGCCGCCGTGCCGTCCAAGCCTTCATTTTCATAAGTCTCGCGTGATGAAGAATAGGAGCTAGCCACCAAGGAAGGAACTTTGACCTTCTTGAATTTCTTCGGTGGAGGTGCAGACCAGTCAAATTCTTCCTTGAGACCCATATTCTTCAGATCTTCAGTGCTGTAGACATGAGATAGAACAGCCTAGGTATGGTTGAAGGTTTCATGGAGGTAGTATTGGTTTTTCTTCACTGCATTGTGTGTTGATGTCATGTTGTGAAGAATTGAACCAAACTGATGCTTGACCCATTTATGATTGCGATCAACCTTCTGATGAAGACTGAGGAGTAACTCACGATCAGTCATCACCCTGGGAGCTGTGGCTTGAGGATTTTGCTTGGCAGCAGAGTCATGTGTGGCAGAGTCATCATTGGTGGAGTAGGATGCAGCCTTGCGAAATTGACCATCAATGGACGAATGCCTTCATCTATCACAGCAGTTGCCTTGCCTTTGTCATCAGCTGAGAAATATGTCCGTTTGAGGACTTCAATCGGGGGCAAGTAGCCGCCATGGTTCAAAGTGTTAGCTTTGTAATTTAGTGAAGCCCTTGCCCTGATGAATCTCATAATCCATGGTGCATAAGGCTTCAGCTCAAATGGTGACATAGCAATATTCGCCAGAGTCCTGATGAAGAAATCATGGAAGTTGACGGGAAAGCCATGAATGATATTGAAAAGCATGTTCTTCATGATGCCAACGACCTCTTCATCATTTGAATCGTGGCCTTTGATAGGACTCATTGTCTTCGACAGAATGTGATAGACAGTCCGGGGCACATATAGTAATTCCTTGACGAGGAATTTGGTTCGAGGAGCCTGCCCTGGCTTCAATGGCTTCATCAGCACTTGCATGAAATGATTTGAAAGTTCAGGTTCGCTTTAGACACGACGAGCACCGTCAAGGGGAGGACTGAGTGGGAGGGCACGAAGCAATTCAGTTGCTGGTGCCTTGTAGTGAGTATTTTCAGACATCTAGTCCAACACCCATGAATTCATATCTTCAGAGTTCCCTGTGATGTGCAGCGTTGCATAGAATTGAAGAATGAGTTCTTCATTCCAATCACATATGTCAGTGCAAAAATTTAGCAATCCAGCCTCATGAAGGACACTGAGGACTGGCTCGAAGCACGGCAGAGACTCCATGTCTACATGAGGAATGTGTTCATGATCAAAGACTTTGTCTTTGTTGAACAGTACTGAGGAATAGAAATTTGCTTGACTTGCAGTCTAGAAACACCTCTTCCTTATGCGAGCAGAGTCATAGGGGTTATAGTCAGTGAAGAACACATGCTCGCTGAAGAAATCTTCAGCCTTGAACTTTTGCTTCTTTGAGAATGGATCCGTTGTCTTGGGCACATGAGTGTCAGTGAGTTGCATCACAACCTCTGGAATCGAAATCTCAGGTTCTTCAGGCTAAGGAATTTCTAGTTCCTCTTCAGTAGCAGGCTGCGTGTTTAAGGGTTCAATAACAGCAGCTTCTTCAGCACTAGCGGCTGGAATGTCTTCTTACATAGACGAGGTGGGATGAGTTTCTTCAAAGCCCATTTGAATAGTTGGTGCAGGGGACTGAGGTATTTGTTGAAGTGGGGTGAAGAGTGGAGTATTGGGGTGCTGACTTTCCCATAAGTCATCATTCATCACGGGCGTTGTGCAGCCAATATCCACGTCTTCATCTTCAATTTCTTCAATGCCAGCCTCTTCAGCTGTGAACTGAGGCATTGGCGAGGAAGCAACATGTGTTGAAGGGATGGCATCCATTTCAATTTCTTCACCAACCTGCTCTGACGAAGTATCAAATTGATGTTCTTCATTAGATCCGCTTGGGATCACATATTCCTCACCAAAAGGAACAAGGTCCTTTGATGACATGGTGGAAATTGGAACAACATCAATGGGATTCTCAATAGAGCTTGTCAGAGGCTTCATCATCTTTGGGGCAGAAGATTCTGAAGCACTGGATGCTTTCCTTTTCTTCACTGCAGCTCGCTTTGCCGCCTTGGTCTTCTTCACATCAAATGCACATGGAAGAATTGGAGTTGGTGTAGGCGCAGATGGAACTAAGGTTTCTGGTTGAATTTCCTTAGGCGCAACTGATGCAGTTGCCCTAACATTTTCAGTTTCTTCAGGCGCACCACTAGTGGATGCCCTGACAATTTCTTCAGCGGCTGGAATGGAGTCATCAGCCCTGGAACTAGCATTTTCTTCAGCAGCCTAAATGTCATCAGCGGTGCTAGCATGTTCTTCAGTTGGCTGAGCAGATGCTTCAGCATGAGGAATTTCTTGTTGCGATGGGGATGCAACATTTGTGAATTTCTCAGTCAGTTTCACAAACCTGACTTTGGCTCCTTGCCAATCAGCATATTAAGGATTGAAGTCATTGCTGAGGGTTTTGATTTCAGCTTGGATCTTCAGGAGTTCATCAGGTGTCATATTGACAACGTTATTCTTATGGAACATCTCCTTTCTGAACTAAGTCTTCTTGATCTGCCTTGCCTTCTCAAATTTCCATTTCTCTTTAGTGATGAAATGGGTCAGCATGTGACTTTGACCAGGAGTCAACTTGAAATCAGGCATAGGAGTATTTGGATCCTTGTGCCAGAGATCAATGTAATCAAGGATCGCCCTTGGATCCAAAAGCAGTGGCACATTTGTGCCATTGGCTCTAGCGGCCCTTTCTTGTTGGTCTCTGATGATTTCTGCAATTCATCATCAGCAGCTTCATCGTCAGATGGCACGTGGAAAGCAACCTATTTCTTCTTCGTACTAGGCCGAGTACCTCGACCAGTTGTTGCCTTAGTCTTCAACAGAGTGGGGCCTGATGAAGATTTTGGTGCAGCTGAGGAACTTGTTGAGGCACCAGAGGCAATAGAGATGCCTGTTGTCCTTTGGCATGTAGCCAAATGTACATGTGTTGAGAACTTTGCCGGAGCAGCTGAGGACTTTGGAGGAGGAGCAGTAGTTGGAACTGGCCGTGAGGGCTTTGACGAATCTGGCCGTGAGGGCTTTGAAGATTCTAGTCGTGAGGGCATTGCTGAGGAACTTGGCCGTGAGGGCATAGTTGGTGAAGCACTTGGCTTGTGAGCAGGCTTCTTTGTCATTGATTTTCTTGGCTTGACAGAGGCCTCAGTGGCAGTAGCAGCAGCAGAGTCTTCATTGAATTTCCTCACTGCTTCTTTAGCTTGTCTCGCCAACTTAGCTTGGCGCTTGGCCCATTCTTCAGGAAAATCCTCACCATGCTTGATGCTGGAGGTGTCAGCTCTTTGGCCAGGTGCCAATGGATATCTTGGGCATGGAGGATTAAGTCCGAATTTCTTCATATACTTTGGAGTCACATATATGTACTCCCTCCATTCTCTTTCCCATCTCCGTTCAATCTTCTGTATGCGCACCTTGCGCTGAGTTTTGGTTTCTTTTCCATACTTGGCCTCATCAGGTGTGCAATAATCAGCATAGATGTCCTTAGGTATTTCAAAAGCAGTCATGACTTCAGGCTTCTTTCCTCCTTTCTGCGGCCTCTTTCCATCAGCCATATTCTTCAGATGAGGAATTTGAACAATCGAATTTTCTGAAGAAGTATGCAGTTTTTCTTCGAGGAACGCTACAAATGAGTTAAGTTGATGAGAACCTAGTGATTCAGCAGTGGACATGAGTACCTATGAACAGAGTATAGTTGCGAGGAATTTGGAGAGGTCATATGCGTTCTCAGAGGGTTTTTCAAAAAAGAAAAAGTTTGAGGAATTTAACCAGATAAGCCTTGAAGAAATTCACTAAGCATTCTTTGTCTTAGGTTCCAGAGTTGTATAGATCGAGGATCCACACAATTGAGGAATCTTGAAAAAAAATGATGCTTATAGAAACGAATCAAGAACAGATGACTGGTGAGGTGTTTTGTGTGTGAGGATTTGAAGAATAAAACACCTTTGAAGATTTTGTTGTGAAATTTCGAATCCAAAGGGGTAGTAAATGTAAGTTTTAATTACCCTGGGTGAAGAACACGATGAACTGAGAAGCAGAACAGTGAAGTTCATCGGTGTAGATCTTCCACACCCTAACTTGGCGGAGGAAGACAGCTACGGCGGCAGCGGAGTGAAGATTTCCGCGGTCAGCGCGAGTACGACGGTGACGAGGTCGAGGCAGTGAAGCTCTTCCTCACCGGCGACGATGGAGTATCGGCGGTGCTAAGGTTTGAGGAGCTCGAGCGAGAGAGAGAGAGCGGTCGAGCGGAGTAAAGGAAGTGAGGAAGGGATGAGGGGGTATTTATAGTCGCAGTGAAAAACTGTTCGCCCGAAGATTTTGGACGAACCTGCCCCTGACCCTTCTCCTTCGCTTGACATGTGTCACCCACGTATTGAGGAGTGGAGATCGTGTTAGATCATGGGTGAATGGATAAGTCTATCATGGGATCCGGAACAGATTGAGCGGTAAAACGAAAATTTTGATAAGATTAATTTTAAAGTTCGTTCGCAAATTCTTCAGCTGACAAGGACACAGTGAAGATTTTGAACGAGTTTCAAATAGAACGCACATGAAGAATTTGTGAATAGATTGGGTTGAGTATAGCATAGAGGGGGGAGGGTCCGATCACATTCACTTAGCAGAAGAATGCAACTAGAAGAAACAGCCATAAGTGAATGCTGTAGAGGACATAAACTCATATATATATAGCCAATGAAGAAAAACGACGGAAACATTGAACATTTTGCAAAGTTGAAGAATTTGAAAAACTGAAGAATTTCAAAAACTGAGGAATTTCAAAAATGAAGATTTTCAACTTTGGTGGTGGCGTGACCCACCGTATAAGAATGATGATTTCAGACACCGCGTACAATTGTCGTAGGGTTCTGAGAATCAAATTCTTCATTAATTTCTTCACACTTAGAGTGTTATTCTTCATTGATTGAAGAAAAACGTTTCTTCTTGTGTTGCACATCTAAGTCATCAATTTTGCATAAGTGTCAGGATGTGTGTCCTTTCTCAAAGAACATTCGAAGATTCTAGGATATTTAGCTCACACCGCAACTTCGAAGATTCCTTTACGCTGCTGAGTGTCCTGGTGTCCCCATGGTCCCATGCCCTTAAACCAACTCTATAGCTGCTGTTGATTTACTGTGTCTGGTAAACAAGCAATGCCACCATTAAAGTAATCCCATATTTGAGGAATCTCATTGTTGATCGTAATGCATCTGGTAACATGAAGCATTGCTGACATTTTAAAATTTCTACTGTCCTTGCGTGATTGCCATGAACATGATTAAGATGCTTCTTTTCATTTTGTATATGTTTCATATATTCTTATTGACCAGCAGCTGTTTACTTTCTACCTTTTTGTGCAGATAGGGATATCCATTTCACCTTGTTGCTATTGTGACCTTTTGGTGAACTGCACAAAACACTTTTTTTGGAATGAATGTCATGTGCAGTTCACCTAAAATGTCACGTGGGCAACATATCTCAATTTTGGTTAAACTGCACAAAATGGTGATTGGAGTTTCCAAAATCTCCGTCAAGTTCTGCTGGTAATCTCGTGCAACATTTTATTAGCCTTTGCAAGATGAGTCGTCACTGTCACCACAATGGCACTTTATTTTAGTGGAACTACACAAAATGATAAGAACATTATAGTTGCACCTTACATGAGCCGGAAAGCCAACCTTAATGTTCCCTAATTTTAGTGGAACTACTAAAGAAGAACCTGCCAGCTCACGAGAGCAAGTACTTCTTGCTAGCTAAATGATGCACTCTTTGCTTCATTTCAAGTGAACTGCAGAAAAAGGCGCATGAATTGAATCATGGAACTCAAGGCAGGCCTCATCCAAGTAGAGCTATAGGTTGAGTTCAAGGAGGCCACTATTAAAGTGAAATTATGCTCTTCTTGTTTGTGCTGTGCAAACAAGAATACTCAACTACAGATGTTGTGACAGTCAAGAGCATTCGCCAAGTTCTTCGATTGTATGACATGGCTAGCCAAGATGGATTTAATCCCAATATTCACTTTATCAAAAGGCTCTAATGGGTTGGTTCTGAATCTTGCAAGCTAGGAATCAGTAAGATGTGTAGGCATCTTTGTTGTACTTATTATTTGAATCTTATTTGTTGGTTCTGAATCTTGCAAGCTGGGAATCAATGAGATGTGTAGGCATCTTTGTTGTACTTATTATTTGGATCTTATTTGTTGGTTCTGAATCTTGCAAGCTGGGAATCAATGAGATGTGTAGGCATATTTGTTGTACTTATTATTTGGATCTTATTTGTTGGTTCTGAATCTTGCAAGCTAGGAAACACGGCATGATGATGCAGAGGACAACAACCATAACAAACAGTTCAAACTTGGTATATTATGTTTGTGAAAGTGCGACAAATGTGTTGATCGTGTGCGTCCAGAGAATAATAATTCTAATTGTCATGCATGTTGATCCTGTGGCACTGATAGAACGAGCCAATGCATTGGTTGTTTTAAGTATAAATTTCTATTAAAGCTAATTAAATTTAAGTAAAGTGACCACTAACTCATGTTATTACAATACCAATACAGACCCGCTTGTGAACTGACCTGTGGACGGAGTAGGTTTCTTAATGGAGGCGTTTGAATGCGCCAAGGATGCATCTTTTGCCAGGCATGCGGCGGACGAGGGAGGGGTAGTAACTGTTGTCGCCTGTACACACTCAGTTTACTGTTGAATCTAGTTCCCCAAGAGCTGAAAAACGAACTGCTGTCGTAGCCTACACACTCGTTCACTTGAAGAGACTCCAATGGTGATCCGAGGGGTGAGCCTGCTGGATATGGACTTCAACAAGGAGTTCCCCTTTGAGTTCTTCGTTCAGTCCTATGGGTGCACCAAGTTGAATGTGATGTACACCAACGATCCGGACTCGGTGAAGCTCTGCCTCGCCGAGTTCAAGAAGTACCTACAGGACGAGAAAGCACAAGGTTGTAGGACTAGAACTTGTGCCCATCCATTCGTCTCCTGACAGGGACCAGCGGATCGCCTTCGCCTAGGTATGTGTGCGGGACGAGGTTCTCATCTACCACTTCTGTAGGGCCATCAGAGGTTATGGAGCATTCGCCCGTTTCATCGGAAGCACCGACTGCACCTTCGCTACGGTGGAGAGAAGGAAGAATGCAACGATTCGTCCATCTGGTGCAACAAGCTTGTCGACATCCAGAAGCAATACAAGATCATCAGCAACGGGCAGGAGAAGGACTCCGTGGTTGACCTCGCCGAGACCATCATCGACCCTTGATACACCAACATGAAAGAAGACAACAATACCAAGGACCTGAACATGTGGGAGGTACCTCTGAATCTAGCCTACATAACCTATGCGGCCAAGGACGCATACGCATGCTACGACATGTACAGGCAGATCTTGGACATGAGGGCGTGTCTGCTTCCCATAACCAATGAGTACATGGACAACCGCAGCGTCATGATCAAGCGTGCCAGGAAGGTCTAGATGTTATACTTTATCTGTTTATAAGCACCTTTATCATCTGAGTGTTTCATGCATTAGCCTATGTGTCGTAATTATCTGTTTTGTCCAAAATATTTCTTTAAGAACCCATTAACCGGACTGCTTTTTTAGTGGCTATTTGCTTATGTATGTAACTAGTTCACTTGTCCATTAAAAAAACTAGTTCACTCGGCTATCGTGCTTTGAATCTCCTTCCTCCCAACATATTCCCCTCCTCAGGTGGACCTAGCCGGTCCCTAAAGTTTCCCCCACTTTCTTTTTCGATGTAAACTGAGTTTTTTCCCAGTACTTTTCCCTAGAACCAACTCAACTGTCCCACGTCTATCCTAAAAAAATACCCCATGTACTATTAACTCATCAAATTTAAATGATATTTTATTTCGTAAGTTGAAATTTCTTACAAAATAATAATAATAATTGTTTATATATAACTTGGCAAGTTAACTCCTAGTGATTGCGTACATAAGCTTGAAAATATTTTACTGACCAATGTAGTAATAGACGTGCAATCATGTGTTTATGTTTTTATAAAATTTCTCCATCTAGCCCAACATGATATTTTCACCCAGCCCAGCAAGTCCGCGGATTTCCAGAAAAATGCAAACGGGATTTAAATTCTACCATATATAAATGGGTTGCATAGATGCTACATCATTGTTTCAGCCAGCCCACCAAATGGACTAAAAAAAATGGACTGGCTGACATGTGGGCCATTAGGTCGTAGCCTAAGAAGGCATTGGATTTACATCCAACGGCCGGCATTCCTCTTCAATCTCTTGTCTTCTTTCCCCAGCGCTGCCGGGACCGCCTGCTCCAGCCTTCGGCATCCAGTGGCGTTGTTTTGCGCTCCTCAGCGAAACACTCCCCCGTCGACAGCCAGGCCATCCCTCCACTCTGCACCTCCTGTTATTCTATGCCGAGTGTAGGCCCACCACGCACCTGAACCATTCAAGTTTCCCACTCCTCTCTGTCTGCGACTCCACTGCCGCGTCTTCCCCATCTCTGGGTCATTCCAGTCTGGGGCCTCGCTGCCGTCCACCGCCTCGGTGCGCTCGGCGCGGCATGGTCAACATACCAGAGTCATCGGAAGAGGACTGTACGTGGAGAGTGATACGTCTCCAACGTATCTATAATTTTTGATTGTTCCATGCTATTATATTACCTGTTTTGGATGATTATGGGCTTTATTTTACACATTATTATCATTTTTGGGACTACCCTACTAACAGGAGGCCCAGCTCGTATTGTTGTTTTTTGTCTATTTCAGTATTTTGAAGGAAAGGAATATCAAACGGAGTCCAAATGGAATGAAACCTTCGGAAGCGTGATTTTTGGAATGAACGTGATCCAGAGGACTTGGAGTGAAAGTCAAGAAGCAGCCGAGGCGGCCACGAGAGGGTAGGGCGCCCCCCCCTATAGGGCGTGCCATCTGTCGGGATTCCACCATGGAGGGCTTCTACATCAACACCATAGCACTTACGATGAGTTGTGAGTAGTTTACCACAGACCTTCGGGTCCATAGTTATTAGCTAGATGGCTTCTTCTCTCTTTTTGGATCTCAATACAATGTTCTCCCCCTCTCTTGTGGAGATCTATTCGATGTAATCTCTTTTTGCGGTGTGTTTGTCGAGATCCGATGAATTGTGGGTTTATGATCAAGTTTATCTTTGGATAATAATTGAATCTTCTCTGAATCCTTTTATATGATTGAGTTATCTTTGCAAGTCTCTTCGAATTATCGGTTTGGTTTGGCCTACTAGATTGATCTTTCTTGCCATGGGAGAAGTGCTTAGCTTTGGGTTCAATCTTGTGGTGTTCTTACCCAGTGACAGAAAGGGTTGCAAGACATGTATTGTATTGTTGCCATTGAGGATAAAAAGATGGGGTTTATATCATATTGCTTGAGTTTATCCCTCTACATCATGTCATCTTGCTTAATGCATTACTCTGTTCTTATGAACTTAATACTCTAGATGCATGCTGGATAGCGGTCGATGTGTGGAGTAATAGTAGTAGATGCAGGCAGGAGTCGGTCTACTTGTTGCGGACGTGATGCCTATATACATGATCATGCCTAAATAACTTCATAATTATTCGCTTTTCTATCAATTGCTCGATAGTAATTTGTTCACCCACCGTAATACTTATGCTCTTGAGGGAAGCCTCTAGTGAAACCTATGGCCCCCGGGTCTATCTCTTATCATATTTTCTTCCAATCTACTTTTATTTGCATCTTTATTTTCTACATCTATATTATAAAATACCAAAAATATATTTATCTTTTCATATTATCTCTATCAGATCTCACTTTCGCAAGTGGCCGTGAAGGGATTGACAACCCCTTTATTGCGTTGGTTGCGAGTTCTTTGTTTATTTGTGTAGGTTCGTGGGACTTGTTGAGGAGCCTCCTACTGGATTGATACCTTGGTTCTCAAAAACTGAGGGAAATACTTACGCTACTATTGCTGCATCACCCTTTCCTCTTCAAGGAAAACCAACGCAAGCTCAAGACGTAGCAAGAAGGATTTCTGGCGCTGTTGCCGGGGAGGTCTTCGCTCAAGTCAAGACATACCAAGTACCCATCCCAAACTCATCTCCCTCGCATTTACATTATTTTCCATTTGCCTCTCGTTTTCCTCTCCCCCACTTCACCCTTGTCGTTTTATTCACCCTCTCTTTCCCAATCTTCTTCTCCTCTCTCTTTCACTTGCGTTTTTGTTTGCTTGTGTGTCCATATGCCTTCTATGTGCTTGGATCATCTTCGATCCTTATGCTCTCGTGCTGAAACCCCAACTATCCTAGATGATGGAAAATCTTTAGATGAGCATGCTCATTTTGTGCGTCACCGTTTCTCTGAAAAAGGGAGACTCTTATGGGATCAAATAAACAGATTGATGTGTTATGCTTGGAATCTTTGTGAAATTTGTGATTTTACTTGTTGCTCTAAGAACCCTAAAAAACACCTTCCCTACCTATGTGAGTTTAATGAAAATGAAATCTTATCTCCTTATGCAAAGGGTGTTTATAGTTACTATGACATCGAACAAATTGAAGAATTTGTTGCTTTTAAGGGTGCTTATGAAGTTGCTTCTTTGATTGAAAAGTATGATATTACTCTCTACGAATCTGAAAATTTTGACATACTTAAATATTTCTATGAAAGATATGCTCATAATGTCTATGTCAAAGAATTTAATGAGAGAATGACCGTTGCTTTGGTAGAAAATAATGATATGCATGAATCTATAGATAATGATTATTCCGATGATTTGATTGAAATATACCTTGATGAACATGATGCTTGCTATTCTTGTGGCCATGATGCCAATATTTATGAAGATCAATTTGCTATAGTTCCTTATGTTAAACATGAGATCGTTGCTATTGCACCCATACTTGGTAGCTCCTTGAATAAAAAGAATGATTTCAATGATTTTACTATAAATTCTCTTGATGTCAATTGTGCTAATAATATGCAAAACCCTAATCTTGGGGATGCTAGTTTTGCTATGTCTACTACTCATTGCAATGATCATGATTGGGGTGATTCTTTTTATGATCTTGAAAATTTAGTTAAGCCCCATGATGAATAAGAGATTGATAATAGTGTTTGCAATATTATTAAAAGTGGGTTTGGAAGAGTGTCAACTTTAGATCCCACATATTTGGAGAATGTTCAATCTTATGGTATTTTTTATAAAAGTGGGTTTGGAGAGGTCATGACTTTAGTTAATGTTAATCCCACTATTTTGGAAGAGTGTCATCTTTGCATGCATGTGGATCATGTTAAAAATTTATGTGATAGCTATTTTGTTGATTTTGCTCATGATCCACTTGTAATTATTATGGCAGAGGAAAATATGGTTGTAGAAAATTTTATCTTACTAAATTACCTCTCGTCATGTTGAGATTGCTATCGTCTCTTTCTTCTTCCTTGCATGTGCTAGTTTTTTCTTGCCTTGCAAATTTGTTTGCTTATAATATGCCTATGCATAGGAAATATGTTAGACTTAGATGTGCTTGTCACATGTTTTATGATGCTCTGTTTATGCTTCAATTCTTTTCTTTTTTGTGAGCATCATTGAAATCTCAATGCCTAGCTAAAAAGGCGTTAAACGATAGCGCTAGTTGGGAGGCAACCCAATTTTCTTTATGTTCTTTGTTTTTGTTCCTGTTTAGTAATAAATTTTGTTTCTACTTTCTGTTTAGATGTGTTTTCTTCTTTTAATTAGTGTTTGTGCCAAGTAGAACCTATAGGATAACCTATGATATGAGTTGATTTGATTCTGCTGAAAAACAAAAACTTTGCGCTCACGACAAAAAATTCGATAAATCACAGGAACGTGCTTTTGCATTGATTCTTTTTGCTGATGATCAATAAAAAAATTGTTTAGGACTTACTATTTTGTTAGGATTTTTCGAGGTTCCAGAATTTTGCGTTAGTTATAGATTGCTACAAATTGTTCTGTTTTTGACAGATTCTGCCTTTCGTGTGTTGTTTGCCTATTTTGATGCATCTATGGCTAGTATGTAAGAGCATGAGCCATAGAGAACTTGGAATACAGTAGGTTCAACACCAAAATAAATACATAATGAGTTCATTACAGTACCTTATGTGGTGGTTTTGTTTTCTTTCACTAACGGAGCTTATAAGATTTCTTGTTGAGTTTTGTGTTGTGAAGTTTTCAAGTTTTTGGTAAAGCTTTTATGGACTATGAATAAAGGGTGGAAAAAGCCTAAGCTTGGGGATGCCCATGGTACCCCAAGATATTCAAGGATGTCCAAAAGCCTAAGCTTGGGGATGCCCCGGGAAGGCATCCCCTCTTTCGTCTTCGTTCATTGGTAACTTTACTTGGAGCTATATTTTTATTCATCACATGATATGTATTTTGCTTGGAGCGTCGTGTATTATATTAGTCTTTGATTTTTAGTTTACCACAATCATCCTTGCTATAACACACCTTTTGGGAGAAGCCTATTTGCTTAGGATTTGATAGAATACTCTATGTGCTTCACTTATATCTTTTGAGCTTGATAGTTTTTGCTCTAGTGCTTCACTTATATCTTTAAGAGCACGGCGGTGGTTTAATTTTGAAGAAATTGCTAGTCTCTCATTCTTCAATTATATTATTTTGAGACTCTTAGAACAGCATGGTATTTTCTATGGTTATAAATTTGTCCTAGAATGATGAGCATCCAAGTTGGGTATAATAAAAACTATCATAGGAAGTGAATTGGATGCTATGATCAACTTTATACTTGATAATTGTTTTGAGATAGGGAGGTAGTGATATTAAAGTCATGCTAGTTGGGTGATTATGAATTTAAAGAATGCTTGTGTTGAAGTTAGCAAGTCCCGTAGCATGCACGTATGGTTAAAGTTGTGTAACAAATTTGAAGCACGAAGTGTATCTGGCATTTTTTGTCTTCATAATTTTTTGTGCAGTTTAACCAAAATAAAATGACATCAGCGCCATGGCATTTTGGTGACATTGTACAAAAAAATTAACTTATCTCATGAAAGTGAGGTATGCAATCGATAAGCATTAACAGTGCAAAAATCTGAAGGTAGTACAAGTTTCATCGTTGGTATACTGGTTGTGCAATAGCATTAGAATGCCTTAGGTGAAAATATTTAATACATCCACAATCAACAGCTAACCCTGAAATAATCGAGTGACATTAAATGGCATTGCTTAAATTTATCGGTGGCATTAGACTCAGTGTGGCATTAGTTAAATGTGGCATCACTTTAGCAGCAACATTGCTTGACTTGACTACTGGCGTTATACTAACAGCAAAAAAGTGGCAATAAGAGCATGGAGGCCCATTCGGACAGTGGGCGCACCAGTATGATGTACCTCCACGGATGCATTGAGTGGTGAGGAAGGTATGGTTGCCCAGAGCAACAAATATCCAGGCAGCGTATGTGGATTACGTCCCATTTTTGTTCTCTTTAGCCACCTTTTTCCTATGTGAGGACAACAGACCGATCGACCTGGTCATTCTCTATTGCGTTGTCATGCCTTTCTAACCTTCTTCAACCAAGAGACACAAGACTCGTTCCCTAGCTACTGATTTCCCCTTTTCAACCTAGATGCGGGTTCAATGCCTACTCTCTTGGACAGTACAGTCTCCCTTCCTTTCCTTATTCAACCTAGGCATGGATTAGTCTGCATGAAGTAGGGTTTCCTTTAATAGTGAAAATTAAGGTTTTCGTCTGCATGACCAGCAGAGCAGAGGATAGCAAATTGGGAAGATGGTGGAGTGGAAAATTATCCACATGCAGCGACGTGGCATATGGGGCAATAGAACAGGGGTATGGTTCGAAAAGAGGTAGCATACCTGAGGGTCGGTGGGAAGTGGCTTCGCTCGTGGTCGTCGTCCTTTGCACACACTACGGCAGTGATCTTGGTTGTTGTCAGTGCGTGACCTCGCTCGCCGATGATGAATGAGTCAATGCTGCACATCCTTTTCTTCCCCAGCGGATCTGTGACCACAGGTGAGGAGGGAGAGAGAGGTCGTCTTTTTAGATATGGAGAGAGAGTAATAGTGTGAGAAGCAAGTGGGCAGCCTTTAGCAAGAAAGCGTTGAAGCTCCAGCCTATATATCTTTTTATACTACTAGTACTAGAGGTGGAGTAGTGGTAGAGTAGTTTATATTTTCTCTGCATACAGTACCAGTTAGTCGTTCTTCAAAACTGAACGGCACGCCATTAAAAAAATAAAGGTCGATAACTAATGCGGCACCTCGGGCCGACAAGGCAAGATCGCATTTTGCACGAGAAATTACACACCATATTTCGTTGACATGTGGTCCCATTCCAACATGTCAGTGAGACAACGACGAGTCCTTTTCTACTAGTATTTCTGAATGGACGTGTAGGCCGGGGCGCCTCTTCATGTACCATGGCAAACTGGCAACCGCCCACTGACTCTTCGCCTTTCCCTCTCAATTTGGAACTATTGTCGCATGCTCTTCCTCCCTCCTCCATTTTCCTTCACCCTTCCTTCTGCCATTGTTCGATCGTCTTATCCATGGAGGGAACAGGCCGAAAACGACCCCGTTATTCTTGCCCCGATCTGAAAGATGACGTGGTGGAGGAACTCATTGATCAGTGCAACGTCATCACCTCGGCTAGCATGGCAGGTTCGTTCAAGACCATTCTCGACTCAACTAATAACATCATTACAAGGAACCCAAGGGTCCAGGAGCGGTTTCATCTCCCCTATCTTCTTCACTATAAGCATGTTCGCATGGGCGCGGACGACGGAGGCCTCGCCTTGTGCAAGTTGATGCCGCTTGATAATGATATGTGTGATGTCAAGATGCCATCGCTTAAGGGTAAGGCATGGGCTGGCGCAAATGTAGATTTGGTTGTTTATATTGGGTACAATTGCGAGTGGGAACTTGTGAATGTGTACACTCGTCAGCGGATTCCACTTCCAAAAATCTCAGAGTGCCCTGACGCTGAGCACCCAGATGATCTACGTACGTTCAAATACGATCATGGTGGTTGTTGTCTATGGAAGATAGCAATTTGTCGAGTTACCAACCGCTCTTGGAATTACAAGAACTATGAAGTTGTTGCTATCTTTGACAAGCTTGTAGCTGTCATTACTGATTCCACGGTTCGTCCATGGATATTAGTCAAAAATCAGTTTCTGTACACGGATGATGAGTACTATGATGCAATTGAATATGTGGATCTTGTGTTTGCTTCCACCAACCATGGCACTGTTTTTGCATGGGATCCTCGTAGTTTCGATACATTTGTTTTCCACCATAATTATAATTGTTTCATCCACATGCCCGCGGGTTAGCAAGTTTCCCTTTACTAATTAACCTTCTTCTTGTGTTTCCAAGGTCCTGTGAACATTCCACCACCTATACTTGAAAAAATTTATAACCAAGGGGGAGATGACGATGGTGATGATCACGAGCATGAGGACGAGCATGACTTATATACTCAGTGGCGCCCGGCAACTAATTCCAATGGATCACCTCTTCTTGTCTGTATAAAGTGCACTGAGATTGTTACTACTGAGGGAGCTGATGTCTACTACACAACCTTCTTCTTGTAGACGTTGTTGGGCCTGCAAGAGCACAGGTTTATAGGACAGTAGCAAATTTCCCTCCAGTGTATGACCTAAGGTTTATCAATCCATTGGAGCTGTAGGATTAAGATGGTCTCTCTCAAACAACCCTACAACCAAATAACAAAGAGTCTCTTGTGTCCCCAACACACCCAATACAATGGTAAATTGTATAGGTGCACTAGTTTGGCGAAGAGATGGTGATACAAGTGCAATATGGATGGTAGATAAAGGTATTTATAATCCTAAATTATAAGAACAGCAAGGTAACAAATGGTAAAAGTGAGTGTAAATGGTATTGCAATGATAGGAAACAAGGCCTAGGGTTCATACTTTCACTAGTGCAAGTTCTCTCAACAATAATAACATAGATAGATCGTTAAAAACCACTCAACATGCAACAAAGAGTCACTCCAAAGCCACTAATAGTGGAGAACAAACGAAGAGATTATGGTAGGGTACGAAACCACCTCAAAGTTATTCTTTCGGATCAATCTATTCAAGAGTTCGTACTAGAATAACACCTTAAGACACAAATCAACCAAAACCCTAATGTCACCTAGATACTCCATTGTCACCTCAAGTATCCGTGGGCATGATTATACGATATGCATCACACAATGTCAGATTCATCTATTCAACCAACACAAAGTACTTCAAAGAGTGCCCCAAAGTTTCTACCGGAGAGTCAAGAACGTGTCCCAACCCCTATGCATAGGTTCATGGGCGGAACCCACAAGTTGGTCACCAAAACATACATCAAGAGGCACATGATATCCCATTGTCACCATAGATAAGCACGGCAAGACATACATCAAGTGTTCTCATAAAAGACTCAATCCGATAAGATAACTTCAAAGGGGAAAACTCAATTCATCACAAGAGAGTAGAGGGGGAGAAACATCATAAGATCCAACTACAATAGCAGAGCTCGGAATACATCAAGATCGTGCCATAGAGGGAACACGAGAGAGAACACGAGAGAGAGAGATCAAACACATACTACTGGTACATACCCTCAGCCTCGAGGGTGAACTACTCCCTCCTCGTCATGGATAGCGCCGGGATGATGAAGATGGCCACCGGTGAAGGATCCCCCCTCCGGCAGGGTGCCGGAACGGGCTCCCGAGAGGTTTTTGGTGGCTACATAGGCTTGCGGCGGCGGAACTCCCAATCTATCTTGATATTTGATGGTTTTAGGGTACGAGGGAATATATAGGCGAAAGAAGTCGGTCGGGGGGTGCTCGAGGGGTCCACGAGACAGGGGGCCGCGCCTTGTAGTGGGGACGCACCCCTCTATCTCCTGGGCTCCTCGAGGGTCTTCTGACTTGATCTCCAAGCCTCCATGATGATATTCTTCCAAAAAATGACGATGCCGAAGGTTTCATTCCGTTTGGACTCCGTTTGATATTCCTTTTCTTCGAAATACTGAAACAGGCAATAAAACAACAATATGGGTTGGGCCTCCGGTTAATAGGTTAGTCCCAAAAGTAATATAAAAGTGTATAATAAAGCCCATAATCATTCAAAACACATAGTAATATAGCATGAATGCTTCATAAATTATAGATACATTGGAGACGTATCGGCATCCCCAAGATTAATTCCTACTTGTCCTCGAGTAGGTAAATGATAAAAGAAATAATTTATGAAGTGTGAAGGCTAGAGGTGCACAAGTTTGATCAATGATAATTTCAATCACCTTTACTAGCATCAATATATGTCATAAGAGTAGTTCATCTCATAAAACTCTTCACGAACTAGTAACAAGCAATTCACATGTTAAAGCATAGACCATAAACTTTCTTGAAAACTAGCAAACTTCATTCTTAGTCATCAAAAAAATTGCAATTCATCTTATTTTCAGGAATAGCAAACTCCACATACTCAACTATCATATAGTGTTCTACAATTGCTAACACTCATGCAATACTTGTGGTTATGAAGTTTTAATCGGACACAGAGAAAGATAGAGGCTTATAATGTTGCCTCGAAACGTATTCACCTTTGGGTGATGTCAACAATAATAGTCCAAGCTAACGTACATCCAATTGCATATATATATATCAGGATCAGCCTAACACAAAGTGCTTGCCAAAGGATAAAATAAAAAGGGAAAGGTGAAGATCACCTTGACTCTTGCATAAGGTAAAAGACATAAAGTAAAAGATAGGCCCTTCGGAGAGGGAAGCTGAGGTTGTCATGTGCTTTTAGGGTTGGATACACAAAATCTTAATGCGAAAGAACATCACTTTATATTGCCCCTTGTATATGGACCTTTATTATGCAGTCCGTCACTTTTATTGCTTCCATAACAAGTTCGTACAAAGCTTATTTTCTCGACACTAATAAGTCATGCATATTTAGAGAGCAATTTTTATTGCTTGCACCGATGACAACTTACTTGAAGGATCTTACTCAATCCATAGGTAGGTATGGTGGACTCTCATGGCAAAAACTGGGTTTAAGGATATTTGGAAGCACAAGTAGTATCTCTACTTGGTGCTAGGAATTTTGGCTAGCATGAGGGGGAAATGCAAGCTCAACATGTTTGAATGATCCATGACAATATACTTTAACTGAGATGCGAGAAAACATAACCCATTACGTTATCTTCCTTGTCCAACATCAACTCTTTAGCATGTCATACATAATGAGTGCTCACAATTATAAAAGATGTCTATGATAATAAATTTATATGTGAAATCTCTCTTCCTTCAATATTCTTTCATGAATTGTTCAAATGACTAATACAATGCTTGATAACCGTCAATAAATTTACAACCTCTACTTCTTACATGTAAAGTCACTACTCCCCATGGGATAAGCAAATGAAACATATATAATTTCAGATTTATGACATTGCACTCATTCAACCATTTACTCATAGGATATAAGTGAAGCACACGAGTAAATGACAAACTACTCCAACAATATATAAGTGAAGATCAATGAGTAGCAAAATAATTATGCAACTATGTGAAGACTCTCTCTCTCATTAAAGAATTTCAGATCTTGGTATTGTATTCAAGTATCAAGCAAAACAAAGTAAAATGACATTGCAAGGATAGCACAACTCATGTGAAGAAGCAAAAACTTAGGCTCAACCGATACTAACAGATAGTTGTTGAAGAAGAAAGGTGGGATGCCTAACGAAGCATCCCCAAGCTTAGATGCTTGAGACTTCTTGGAATATTATCTTGGGGTGCCTTGGGCATCCCCAAGCTTGAGCTTTTGTGTCTCCTTAATTCATCTCATATCATGGTTTCTCTTTTTATCAAAAGCTTCATCCACAACAAACTCAACAAGAACTCGTGAGATAGGTTAGTATAAACCAATGCAAAACCTTATCATTTTATACTGTAACAAATAACTTAAATTATTATTCAACATTGCATACTAAATTCCTCTTCATATTTAATACTCCTATCCTCAAATAGAATCATTAAACAAGCAAACATATGCAAACAATGCAAACATAACAGCAATCTGCCAAAACAGTACAGTCTGTAAAGAATGCAAGGGTATCAATACTTCCCTGACTCCAAAAATTATGAACTAAAATTCCCACTGTAATAAATTTATCATAGCTTAATAAGAAAAAATATTCAATGTTATACCATTCTCTGACTTTTCTAGGGAATTTTTGCAACAGCGGTAAACTTTCTGTTTTGAAACAGCAACATGTATACTAGCAAAATAAGCATCGAAAAGGCTATCCTTGACATTTTTATTGAAACTAAAGATGCAAAAAAATAATCTAACTAACAGCAAGCAAACAATAACAAAATAAAATGATGCTCCAAACAAAACACATATCATGTGGCGAATAAAAATATAGCTCCAAGTAAAGTTACCGATGAACGAAGATGAAAGAGGGGATGCCTTCTGGGGCATCCCCAAGCTTAGGCTCTTGGTTGTCTTGGATATTACATTGGGGTGCCTTGGGAATCCCCAATCTTAGGCTCTTTCCATTCCTTATTCCATAGTCCATCGAATCTTTACCCAAAACTTGAAAACTTCAACCACACAAAACTCAAACAAAACTCGTAAGCTCCGTTAGTACAAGAAAAAAAACCACCACTTAGGTACTGTAATGAACTCATTCTAAATTCATATTTGTGTTAAACCTACTGTATTCCAAGTTCTCTATGGTTCATACCCTTACATACTAGCCATAGATTCGTCAAAATAAGCAAACAACACATAGAAAACAGAATCTGTCAAAAACGGAACAGTCTGTAGTAATCTGTATCAAACGTATACTTCTGTAACTCAAACAATTCTGAAATAAATTTCTGGACCTGAAGAATTTGTCTATTAATCATCTTCAAAAAGAATCAACCTAAAATAACTCTCCAGTAAAAAAAGGCAGCTATTCTCGTGAGCGCTAAAGTTTCTGTTTTTTATAGCAAGATCACATATACTTCACCCAAGTCTTCCCAAAGGTTCTACTTGGCACTTTATTGAAACAAATGTTGGAAATATGCCCTAGAGGCAATAATAAAAAGATTATTATTATATTTCCTTGTGCACGATAATTGTCTTTTATTCATGCTATAATTGTATCATCCGGAAATTGTAATACACGTGTGAATACATACACCACAATATGTCCCTAGTGAGCCTCTAGTTGACTAGCTCGTTGATCAATAGATAGTCATGGTTTCCTGACTATGGACATTGGATGTCATTGATAACGGGATCACACCATTAGAGAATGATGTGATGGACAAGACCCAATCCTAAGCATAGCACAAAGATCGTGTAGTTCGTTTGCTAGAGCTTTTCCAATGTCAAGTATCTTTTCCTTAGACCATGAGATCGTGTAACTCCCGGATACCCTAGAAGTGCTTTGGGTGTACCAAACATCACAACGTAACTGGGTGACTATAAAGGTTCACTACAGGTATCTCCGAAAGTATCTGTTGGGTTGACACGAATCGAGACTGGGATTTGTCACTCCGTATGACGGAGAGGTATCTCTGGGCCCACTCGGTAATGCATCATCATAATGAGCTCAAAGTGACCAAGTGTCTGGTCACGGGATCATGCATTACGGTGCGAGTAAAGTGACTTGCCGGTAACGAGATTGAAAGAGGTATTGGTATACTGACGATCGAATATCGGGCAAGTAACGTACCGATTGACAAAGGGAATTGTATACGGGGTTGCTTAAATCCTCGACATCGTGGTTCATCCGATGAGATCATCGAGGAGCATGTGGGAGCCAACATGGGTATCCAGATCCCGTTGTTGGTTATTGACCGGAGAACCGTCTCGGTCATGTCTACATGTCTCCCGAACCCGTAGGGTCTACACACTTAAGGTTAGGTGACGCTAGGGTTGTATGAATATGAGTGACGGTTTCCTAGACTAGGGGGTACTCAACGCGTCGTCTCCCGATCAGTTGGATTGGGCCGAGGACCCCCATGGCCATATACTCATGGGCCAGCCGGATAGCTGCCGCATACAAGGAAGAATCCACAAGACTTGGCGATCAAGACAAGGACTCCTGCCCCACCGGCGTATTCGGCTAGGACTCTTGTTATCCTAGGCCTCTGGTGCATTATATAAACCGAGGCCAGGCTAGTCGATAGACATATACAACAATCATACCATAGGCTAGCTTCTAAGGTTTAGCCTCTCTGATCTCGTGGTAGATCAACTCTTGTACTACCCATATCATCAATATTAATCAAGCAGGAGTAGGGTTTTACCTCCATCGAGAGGGCCCGAACCTGGGTAAACATTGTGTCCCTTGCCTCCTGTTACCATTGATCCTAAGACGCACTGCTTGGGACCCCCTACCCGAGATCCGCCGGTTTTGACACCGACATTGGTGCTTTCATTGAGAGTTCCGCTGTGTGTTCGGCAAAGGGTCGATGGCTCGACTGCAGGTCAACTGCGACGTCGGCTTCTTCGTCACCAGCTCGACTGGTCACCTTGGTTTGACCGAGGACTGCGCCCTACCTCCGATCGTCATGTTCGGATGAAGGCCTTCATCAACACCAACTCCGATCTCTATCAAGATCATGGAGGAGTCATCCATGGAGCTCGGGGGCTCAACGTCAACATTGCCCTCAGGCGACCGTGCTGTTTTTCTGGACAACAAACTTGTATCCGCCGCCACCGCCTCCTCGAGTGTCGCTTAAACGATTACTTCGGTGGAATTATGCGGAATTAAGTCTACAACAACCCTGCAAAAATTTTGTCGAGTTCCGATGGAGGAATCTCCGGCAATCTCTGATATACCGGAGCCCTGTTGAATCTGGACGAGAATCCGGACGAGTTTAGGGCGTGGTATCCAGCATCTAGCTCGGATGTCCTTTGGAGGATCCAACCGTTGATTTGCTGCGGAATTCCCATATCTACCACCTGCCAAAAATTCAGCTCGATCCGACCGTCCAAACTCCGGGAAACTTCCGATTAGTGCATCACTTTTTGGATCTGTTTTCTGCGCGAGAACGAATCCGACCCGAATTCATCTTCTTTATGAACGGGATCTCGGACATCCTTTTGAAGGAAGTTTTCGTATGGGGTGTTGTGTTTCATTCTCAAACACATCCTAGTGGTATTAAAAGTATTCTTGCCATACGAACTTCACTGTCGCGCCGGTGTCAAACCAGCCCGACAACATCACTCCAGGGCGGCCGACCTGCGTTAGACACGTCGTCGCTTTGTTGAGCCGAGCTCAATTTCTTCGGATCATCATCTCGGCAAGCCGAACAATAGTTCTGCATCGTGAAGGATAAATCGTCACCAACATCGCCGCCCCACGGATTACACGGAGCGGGCACACCTGCATCGGCACACGGTCACTTCATCAAGCCGGCATTGACCACGTCACGACCTGCATCGCTGGACCGGGGGCTTCATCATCTCTTCATCAACCTACTCCGGAGACTTTGGCGTCGCTGGCCGACCAGCTCCGTCACATTAGTTGGACCAAGGGCTTTGCCTCGGCGAGCAAACCTTTGCCAACTATGCCGTTGCTTTATCGCCCATCAGGCGATAGGTGTGCGGATAGAGTCCCAATTTTGGAAATCACCTTTCTTCGGATTGCTACAACAAATAAGCCAGGTGCTATTAATCCTACTATTTTTTGCTTGTTAGGGTTCATTTTTTCCAATGAATTATTACTCTGGTTTGTCCATCATATGTATGCAGGTCTATCAAATGGTGGCCGCATTAACGACGGTCGCATGGTGGTTCGGTCAGTTTCCGTACATAGTCCGGCGAACGCCGCATTCGGAACTCGAACCGACCTGTGAATTCAGGCCTTGCCATGCCTTTACCGCATCACGCCGCCGCCCTGCATCGACATTGACTTCGGCGCCAGGCCATATTTCTTTTATTACTCACTTTGCATAAATTATTTTTTATGCAATGATTTTTTTATTATTACTATTATCTCCGGTTTGCACTATTTTTTGTGCACAGGAAAATGATCCAGCCAGACTATATCCTTTGGTGTCACCTCGGCTGGACGGGGGGCTTCGTCAACACTTCATTACCCCATGCTGGGGACTTCGGCATCATCCTGCCGTCCTGCATTGACCATGCTATGTCACCACTTCGGAGTGCTGAGCTCTTTGCTCCGCCACCTCGGGACCGGCTCGGGGATGGAACCTTGTCCTGCATCAAGCTCGGACCGCGTCATCAATACCGAACACATTAACCAGCTAAGTTGTCTTCATGCTCAAAGTTTTAAATTTTTAACTTGTGTTCGGCTCGGCCAAGCATTATACTTTTTTGGAAAAAAGTTGCTTGTAAAAATTTCCTTGTCCAAACATTGTTTGTGACGCGCAAATTCAAATACCCCGTTTACTTGGGGGCTTCCCTCATGAAGCTTTTTCCTCTTCCATATGGTTATACTTGTACGGCTTCGTTCCTTGTTCGTGTATTACGCCACAATATGCACCATATTGACTTAAGCGATTTGCAAGCTGGGTTGCCTGGCTCCTGTGCTTACCCCTACGTTCCCGATTGTTCGGCTAGGGAGTAAAGGGAGCACCTCTGCGATTGTCACGATCGGGTCACCCGAGCCGGACCTCAGACTGGGTGAAGCCGAAAGCTAGCGCTCTTATTGTTTTCAATCATGGTCGGCACACAACGGAACTCATGAGTACAAAAAATCTATTGCACAAGTCTCATAATAACAATGAGCACCGAAGAAAGGTATCGGTGGGGGTACTATTTTCTTCGAAGATGCTTCTTACACTTCGCAGTAATATAGCATAAGTTCCCTGAGCGCGCTTTGTCTGTTACAGCCTTATGGCCTGATTGCCTGGTTATTGGAAACACCGTCGATATTCTCGACAGATGGAGTACATAACACTTTTCGGTCCTTGACCGAAGAGGGAGAAGCCGACGGTCGGTTAAGACGCGTTTAAAGTTCGGTTGAACATAGATATGATATAAGTACTTCGGTACATGCAATCATTCTTTTACCCAAGTCACTTGGGGGCTCTTAAATTTATATGAGCCGTTTTATGATAAGTGTTTTTCTTCTTAGTCGTTGCAAAGTTTTTATTATTATTTATCACTCCTTTTTTCGACACAAGTGTGCGGTCACTAGACGGGGAGCCTGATTTCTCTCTCAAAGCCGCTAGAGATTAGTTTGCTAAACTGGCCTAGTAAGAAGTACTCCGCCTTCGGGATAGGAGGTTGAAGCCGTAGGCTGACCCGCTTGAAGTTTTGAGATAGGATGTGTCATGTTAAAGCACGGCAGAAGCACCTTTTTTTTCTAAAGTCCAATTTTCGGATTGGCCCCGAACACTTGATCTAGTTCGGACATTAACCTTTTGAATAAGTTTTTTGGCTTTTCGAGCCCATGGCACTTTTAAACTATTTGTGTGTTTTCAGCACAAGTCTCGCAGTGCAACGCCGGACACCTTTAGAGATTCAGCAAAAACATTCTTGGATATTGCTATATATGCATCGGTTTCGAATTGTGTCTTCGGTCAATAGTTGGGTTGCCCAGCTCCTGCGCTTGCCTCCTATGTTCCGCTTTGTTCGGCTTGGTGTGCAAAGGGAGAACCACTGCGATTGTGCTTCCAGCTCACATGGTTAAGCACCTCAGTGGAGAAAGCCAGAAATTGACTGTCAATATAAGCGTAAACTGGTCGGCGATCCAATGACGGCGTTAACCTCGACTGTCGCTGAACACTACCGGGGGCTATTAATTGGTCTCCCAAACTAAATCCTCGATATTTTGCTCTTACATTGGAGCTGAGGTTTCATGATCATGCTTAGCATGACAACGCAAAGAAAGGAACCGATAGCGGGAATATTTTCTTTGGAAGACATTTCTTCTGTTAAACAGTAATATAACATGTCTCTCCGCGTACCTTTGTTTATAAAACCGTATGGCCAGATTGCCTTGTTTGTTGTAGATCTTTGCCCTCATAAAGGCTTTATAAAGTAGGACAAACACTCCTCGGCTATTGGCCGAGGAGGTGGAAGCCGATGGTCGGTCAACAAAGTTTTGTACAATGCGGATCCGAGCATTAATGACGTAAAGTACTTGGATACATAGAGTCATTACACATAATTTGTGATTTTACTATGGATATCGATCCTTAATTCGGCCTCCCATGCCCGCATTAAGGCTCGAGGGCTACTGGGCTTCGGGCTTATTATTTACAAATATTAAAGGGGCACATCGATCCCCTGACCTGGTGTTGCCACCCAACCAGTGTCTCGGGGGCTACTTCATTTCCTGTTCTATGCAGAAATTTTTAAGTGCAATACAGTTTACGAGGAGATTTTGATCCTTAGGTTGGTCGGTCGCACCCAACCTGAGTCTCGAGGACTGAGCACGTCGCTTTTTGTGTCCCGAAGTATTCTGCTGAGCTAGGACTTGATACTCAGACCGATTTTGCAAATCAAACTGAGTCTTAGCGGCTACGGGGATCAGTGGTTTTATGTCATCCTTCATGTGCATCTCGGGTTTTAGACCGATACCCACCTTGAGGGCTACTGGCTATGTATCTCGGCAGAGAATAAATTGCACCAATCAAGAATATTGACAAAAATCGGCCCACATTCGGGGAGGTGCACCACCTCGGAAGCAGTTCGGCATAAAGCTCGGGCGCTAGTGGCTGGCTCCATAGAGGGCATTTCCGGCATTAAGCTCGGCTCAACTCCTTTGAACCAAGGTGATTTACGACACCTCGGATACAGTCCGGTGTTGGAGCTCGGATACATAGTCCGGCGTTGGAGCTCGGATACAGTCCGGCGTTGGAGCTCGGATACAGTCCGGCGTTGGAGCTCGGATACATAGTCCGGCGTTAGAGCTGGGAAGCAGTCCGGCATTGGTGCTCAGCTGCAAAAGATACCTCGAATGCAGTTCGGCGTTGGAGCTCGGACGCAAGAGGACGTTGCCGCCCGGGAACAACTTCAATCCCGAGGTGTGGCATAAAAATAACAAGGCATTGATAAAGGTCGGAAACTTAAAGGGGCTCCTCGGATACCCGACGTATAAACTTTTCGAATGCATTTCGGCGATCCTCAAGATCGAAGATGAGAAGATTTGTTGAACCAGTTTTCAAGACCGGCGACTGAAGATGAAGAACGGTACGGAAGAATCGAGGAGCGTCCCTAAACTTGAAGACCGGTTCAGGGGGCTACTGACGGTGTCCTGTACTAGGGGGTACTCAACGTGTCGTCTCCCGATCAGTTGGATTAGGCCGAGGACCCCCATGGCCGTATACTCATGGGCCAGTCCGGACAGCTGCCGCATACAAGGAAGAATCCACAAGACTTGGCGATCAAGACAAGGACTCCTCCCCCACCGGCGTATTCGGCTAGGACTCTTATTATCCTAGGCCTCTGGTGCATTATATAAACCGGGGCCAGGCTAGTCGATAGACATATACAACAATCATACCATAGGCTAGCTTCTAGGGTTTAGCCTCTCTGATCTCGCTGTAGATCAACTCTTGTACTACCCATATCATCAATATTAATCAAGCAGGAGTAGGGTTTTACCTCCATCGAGAGGGCCCGAACCTGGGTAAACATTGTGTCCCTTGCCTCCTGTTACCATTGATCCTAAGACGCACTGCTTGGGACCCCCTACCCGAGATCCGCCGGTTTTGACACCGACAATGAGTATGCAGCAAACCAAAAGTTGTTCGGAGTCCCGAATGAGATCCGATGTCACAAGGAGTTCCGGAATGGTCCGGAGGTAAAGAATTATATATGGGAAGTCGAGTTTCGGCCATCGGGAAAGTTTCGGGGGTCACCGGTATTGTACCAGGACCACCGGAAGGGTCCCGGGGGTCCATCGGGTGGGGCCACCCATCCTGGAGGGCCCCATGGGCTGAAGTGGGAGGGGAACCAGCCCCTAGTGGGCTGGTGCGCCCCCCCCTTGGGCCCTCCTCTGCGCCTAGGGTTGGGAACCCTAGGGGAGGGGGCACCTCCACTTGGCTTGGGGGGCACTCCACCCCCTTGGCCGCCGCCCCCCTTGGGAGATCCCATCTCCAGGGACGGCGCCCCCCCCTGGGGTCCCTATATAAAGAGGGGGGGTGGGAGGGCAGCCGCACCCTGACATCTGGCGCCTCCCTATACCCCCCTTTCTACACCTCCTCCTCCCGTAGTCGCTTGGCGAAGCCCTGCCAGAACCCTGCAGCATCAACCACCACGCCATCGTGCTGCTGGATCTTCATCAACCTCTCCTTCCCCCTTGCTGTATAAAGAAGGAGGAGACGTCACGCTGACCGTACGTGTGTTGAACGCGGAGGTGCCGTCCGTTCGGCGCTAGGATCTCCGGTGATTTGGATCACGACGAGTACGACTCCCTCAACACCGTTCTCTTGAACACTTCCGCGCGATCTACAAGGGTATGTAGATGCACTCCCCTCTCTCGTTGCTAGATGAACTCATAGATTGATCTTGGTGAACGTAGAATTTTTTTTATTTTATGCAATGTTCCCCAACAGTGGTACCAGAGCTAGGTCTATGCGTAGTTCTCTATTGCACGAGTAGAACACAAATCTGTTGTGGGCGTAGATGTTGTCAACTTTCTTGCCACTACTAGTCTTATTTCGCGTCAGCGGTATTGTGGGCTGAAGCGGCCTGGACCGACCTTACACGTACGCTTACGTGAGACAGGTTTCACTGACTGACATGCACTAGTTGCATAAGGTGGCTAGCGGGTGTCTGTCTCTCCCACTTTAGTTGGAGTGGATTCGATGAAAATGGTCCTTATGAAGGGTAAATAGAAGTTGACAAATCACATTGTGGTTATTCGTAGGTAAGAAAACGTTCTTGCTAGAACCCTTATTGCAGTCACGTAAAAGATGCAACAACAATTAGAGGACGTCTAACTTGTTTTTGCAGCAATTGCTTTGTGATGTGATATGGCCAAAAGTTGTGATGAATGATGAATGATATATTGTGATGTATGAGATCATGTTCTTGTAATAGGAATCACGACTTGCATGTCGATGAGTATGACAACCGGCAGGAGCCATAGGAGTTGTCTTAATTATTGTATGACCTGCGTGTCAATGATTTAACGCCATGTAATTACTTTACTTTATTGCTAAACCATTAGCCATAGTAGTAGAAGTAATAGTTGGCGAGCAACTTCATGGAGACACGATGATGGAGATCATGGTGTCATGCCGGTGACGAAGATGATCATGGAACCCCGAAGATGGAGATCAAAGGAGCTGTATGATATTGGCCATATCATGTCACTACTATATAATTGCATGTGATCTTTATTATGTTTATGCATCTTGTTTACTTAGAACGACGGTAGTAAATAAGATGATCCCTTATAATAATTTCAAGAAAGTGTTCCCCCTAATTGTGCGTCGTTGCTAAAGTTCGTCGTTTCGAAGCACCACGTGATGATCGGATGTGATAGATTCCTATGTTCACATACAACGGGTAAGATAGTTTTACACATGCAAAAACACTTGGGTTAACTTGACGAGCCTAGCATGTATAGACATGGCCTCGGAACACAGAGACCGAAAGGTCGAACATGAGTTGTATGGAAGATACGATCAACATGGAGATGTTCACTGATGATGACTAGTCTGTCTCACGTGATGATCGGACACGGCCTAGTCGACTCGGATCGTGTAACACTTAGATGACTAGAGGGATGTCTAATCTGAGTGGGAGTTCATTAAATAATTTGATTAGATGAACTTAATTATCATGAACTTAGTCTAAAATCTTTGCAAAATATGTCTTGTAGATCAAATGGCCAACGCTCATGTCAACATGAACTTCAACGTGTTCCTAGAGAAAACCAAGCTGAAAGATGATGGCAGCAACTATACGGACTGGGTCCGGAACCTGAGGATCATCCTCATAGCTGCCAAGAAAGCATATGTCCTAGAAGGACCGCTAGGTGAAGCACCCATCCCAGATAACCAAGACGTTATGAACGCTTGGCAGTCACGTGCTGATGATTAGTCCCTCGTTCAGTGCGGCATGCTTTACAGCTTAGAACCGGGGCTCCAAAAGTGTTTTGAGCAACACGGAGCATATGAGATGTTCGAGGAGCTGAAAATGGTTTTCCAAGCTCATGCCCGGGTCGAGAGATATGATGTCTCCGACAAGTTCTATAGTTGTAAGATGGAGGAAAATAGTTCTGTCAGTGAGCACATACTCAAAATGTCTGGGTTGCACAACCGCCTGTCCCAGCTGGACATTAACCTCCCGGACGAGGCGGTCATTGACAGAATCCTTCAGTCGCTCCCGTGGAGCTACAAGAGCTTTGTGATGAACTACAATATGCAGGGGACGGTGAAAACTATTCCTGAAGTATTTTCAATGCTGAAGTCGGCAGAGGTAGAAATCAAGAAAGAACATCAAGTGTTGATGGTCAATAAAACCACCAAATTCAAGAAGGGCAAGGGTAAGAAGAACTTCAAGAAGGATGGCAAGGATGTTGCCGTGCCCGGTAAGCCAGTTGCCGGGAAGAAGTCAAAGAATGGACCCAAGCCTGAGACTAAGTGCTTTTATTGCAAAGGGAAGGGTCACTAGAAGCGGAATTGCCCCAAATACTTAGCGGACAAGAAGGCCGGCAACACTAAAGGTATATGTGATATACATGTAATTGATGTGTACCTTACCAGTACTCGTAGTAACTCCTGGGTATTTGATACCGGTGCCGTTGCTCATATTTGTAACTCACAGCTGGAGCTGTGGAATAAGCGGAGACTGGGGAAGGACGAGGTGACGATGCGCGTCGGGAATGGTTCCAAGGTCGATGTGATCGCCGTCGGCACGCTACCTCTACGTTTACCCACGGGATTAGTTTTAAACCTCAATAATTGTTATTTAGTGCCAAGTTTGAGCATGAACATTGTATATGGATCTCGTTTAATACGAGATGGCTACTCATTTAAATCCGAGAATAATGGTTGCTCTATTTATATGAGAGATATGTTTTATGGTCATGCCCCAATGGTCAATGGTTTATTCTTAATGAATCTCGAACGTAATGTTATACATATTCATAGTGTGAATACCAAAAGATGTAAAGTTGATAACGATAGTCCCACATACTTTTGGCACTGCCGCCTTGGTCACATTGGTGTCAAGCACATGAAGAAGCTCCATGCTGATGGACTTTTAGAGTCTCTCGATTATGAATCATTTGACACATGCGAACCATGCCTCATGGGCAAAATGACCAAGACTCCGTTCTCTGGAACAATGGAGCGAGCAACCAACTTATTGGAAATCATACATACCGATGTGTGCGGTCCAATGAGCGTTGAGGCTCGCGGAGGATATCGTTATGTTCTCACTCTCACTGATGACTTGAGTAGGTATGGGTATGTCTACTTGATGAAACACAAGTTTGAGACCTTTGAAAAGTTCAATGAATTTCAGAATGAGGTAGAGAATCAACGTGACCGAAAGATAAAATTCTTACGATTAGATCATGGAGGAGAATATTTAAGTCACAAATTTGGTATGCACTTAAGAAAATGTGGAATCGTTTCACAACTCATGCCGCCTGGAACACCTCAGCGTAACAGTGTGTCCGAACGTCGTAATAGCACTCTATTGGATATGGTGCGACCTATGATGTCTCTTACCGATTTACCGCTATCATTTTGGGGATACGCTCTAGATACAGCTACATTCGCTTTAAATAGGGCTCCGTCTAAATCCGTTGAGACGACATTGTATGAATTATGGTTTGGGAAGAAACCTAAGTTGTCGTTTCTAAAAGTTTGGGGATGCGATGCTTATGTCAAGAAACTTCAACCTGAAAGCTCAAACCCAAGTCGAAAAAATGCGTCTTCATAGGTTACCCTATCAAAACCATTGGGTATACCTTCTACTTAAGATCCGAGGGCAAGATCTTTGTTGCCAAGAACGGATCCTTTCTAGAAAAAGAGTTTCTCTCGAAAGAAGTAAGTGGGAGGAAAGTAGAACTCGATGAAGTACTACCTCTTGAACCGGAAAGTAGTGCAGCTCAGGAAAATGTTCCTGTGGTGCCTACACCGATTGGAGAGGAAATTAATGATGATGATCAAGGTACTTCGGATCAAGTTGCTACTGAACTTCATAGGTCCACAAGGACACATTCCACACCAGAGTGGTATGGCAACCCTGTCCTGGAAATCATGTTGTTAGACAACGGTGAACCTTCGAACTATGAAGAAGCGATGGCGGGCCCAGATTCCAACAAATGGCTTGAAGCCATGCAATCTGAGATGGAATCCATGTATGAAAACAAAGTATGGACTTTGACAGACTTGCCCGATGATCGGCGAGCGACAGAAAACAAATGGATCTTTAAGAAGAAGACGGACGCGGATGGTAATGTTACCATCTATAAAGCTCGACTTGTCGCTAAGGGATATCGGCAAGTTCAAGGGGTTGACTACGATGAGACTTTCTCTCCCGTAGTGAAGCTGAAGTTCGTCCAAATCATGTTAGCAATTGCAGCATACTATGATTATGAGATATGGCAGATGGACGTCAAAACGGCATTCCTTAATGGCTATCTTAAGAAAGAACTGTATATGATGCAGCCGGAGGGTTTTGTCGATCCTAAGAATGCTAACAAGGTATGCAAGCTCCAGCGATCCATTTATGGGCTGGTGCAAGCATCTCGGAGTTGGAACATTCGCTTTGATGAAATGATCAAAGCGTTTGGGTTTATGCAAACTTATGGAGAAGCCTGCGCTTACAATAAAGTGAGTGGGAGCTCTGTAGCATTTCTCATATTATATGTAGATGACATACTTCTGATGGGAAATGATATAGAACTTTTGGACAGCATTAAGGCCTACTTGAATAAGTGTTTTTCAATGAAGGACCTTGGAGAAGCTGCTTACATATTAGGCATGAAGATCTATAGGGATAGATCAAGACGCCTCATAGGTCTTTCACAAAGCACATACCTTGATAAGATATTGAAGAAGTTCAAAATGGATCAGTCCAAGAAAGGGTTCTTGCCTGTATTGCAAGGTGTGAGATTGAGATCGGCTCAATGCCCGACCACGGCTAAAGATAAAGAAGAGATTAGTGTTATCCCCTATGCCTCAGCCATAGGATCTATTATGTATGCCATGCTGTGTACCAGACCTGATGTAAACCTTGTCGTAAGTTTGGTAGGAAGGTACCAAAGTAATCCTAGCAAGGAACACTGGACAGCGGTCAAGAATATCCTGAAGTTCCTGAAAAGGACAAAGGACATGTTTCTCGTTTATGGAGGTGACGAAGAGCTCATCGTAAAGGGTTACGTCGATGCTAGATTTGACACAGATCTGGATGACTCTAAGTCACAAACCGGATACGTGTATATGTTGAATTGTGGAGCAGTAAGCTGGTGCAGTTGCAAGCAGAGCGTCATGGCGGGATCTACATGTGAAGCGGAGTACATGGCAGCCTCGGAGGCAGCACATGAAGCAATATGGATGAAGGAGTTCATCACCGACCTAGGAGTCATACCCAATGCGTCGGGGCCAATCACTCTCTTCTGTGACAACACTGGATCTATTGCCCTTGCCAAGGAGTCGAGGTTTCACAAGAAGACCAGGCACATCAAGCGTCGTTTCAACTCCATCCGTGAAAATGTTCAAGATGGAGACATAGATATTTGCAAAGTACATACGGATCTGAATGTCGCAGAATCGTTGACTAAACCACTTCCGCGAGCAAAACATGATCAACACCAGAACTCTATGGGTGTTTGATTCATCACAATGTAACTAGATTATTGACTCTAGTGCAAGTAGGAGACTGTTGGAAATATGCCCTAGAGGCAATAATAAAAGGATTATTATTATATTTCCTTGTTCATGATAATTGTCTTTTATTCATGCTATAATTGTATTATCCAGAAATCGTAATACACGTGTGAATAAATAGACCACAATATGTCACTAGTGAGCCTCTAGTTGACTAGCTCATTGATCAATAGATAGTCATGGTTTCCTGACTATGGACATTGGATGTCATTGATAACGGGATCACATCATTAGGAGAATGATGGGATGGACAAGACCCAATCCTAAGCATAGCACAAAGATCGTGTAGTTCGTTTGCTAGATCTTTTCCAATGTCAAGTATATTTTCCTTAGACCATGAGATCGTGTAACTCCCGGATACCGTAGAATTGCTTTGGGTGTACCAAACGTCACAACGTAACGTGGTGACTATAAAGGTGCACTACAGGTATCTCCGAAAGTGTCTGTTGGGTTGACACGGATCGAGACTGGGATTTGTCACTCCGTATGACGGAGAGGTATCTCTGGGCCCACTCGGTAATGCATCATCATAATGAGCTCAAAGTGACCAAGTGTCTGGTCACGGTATCATGCATTACGGTACGAGTAAAGTGACTTGCCGGTAACGAGATTGAACGAGGTATTGGGATACCGATGATCGAATCTCGGGCAAGTAACATACCGATTGACAAAGGGAATTGTATATGGGGTTGCTTAAATCCTTGACATCGTGGTTCATCCAATGTGATCATCGAGGAGCATGTGGGAGCCAACATGGGTATCCAGATCCCGCTTTTGGTTATTGACCGGAGAACTGTCTCGGTCATGTCTACATGTCTCTCGAACCCGTAGGGTCTACACACTTAAGGTTAGGTGACGCTAGGGTTGTATGAATATGAGTATGCAGCAAACCAAAAGTTGTTCGGAGTCCCGGATGAAATCCCGGACGTCACGAGGAGTTCTGTAATGGTCTGGAGGTAAGGAATTATATATGGGAAGTTGAGTTTCGGCCATCGGGAAAGTTTCGGGGGTCACCGGTATTGTAACGGGACCACCGGAAGGGTCTCGGGGGTCCACCGGGTGGGGCCACTCATCCCGGAGGGCCCCATGGGCTGAAGTGGGAGGGGAAACAGCCCCTGGTGGGCTGGTGCGCCCCCCCCCCCTTGGCCCCCCCTCTGCGCCTAGGGTTGGGAACCCTAGGGGAGGGGGCGCCTCCACTTGGCTTGGGTGGCACTCCACCCCCCTGGCCGCCGTCCCCCTTGGGAGATCCCATCTCCAGGGCTGGCGCCCCCCCTGGGGTCCCTATATAAAGAGGGGGGTGGGAGGGCAGCCGCACCCTGACATCTGGCGCCTCCCTACCCCCCTTGCTACACCTCCTCCTCCCGTAGTCGCTTGGCAAAGCCCTGCTGAAACCCTGCTGCATCCACCACCACGCCGTCGTGCTGCTGGATCTTCATCAACCTCTCCTTCCCCCTTGCTGGATCAAGAAGGAGGAGACGTCACGCTGACCGTACGTGTGTTGAACGCGGAGGTGCCGTCCGTTCGGCGCTAGGATCTCTGGTGATTTGGATCACGACGAGTATGACTCCCTCAACCCCGTTCTCTTGAACGCTTCCGCGCGATCTGCAAGGGTATGTAGATGCACTCCCCTCTCTCGTTGCTAGATGAACTCATAGATTGATCTTGGTGAACGTAGAATTTTTTTTATTTTATGCAACGTTCCCCAACAACAAAAGCTATAAAAAATGATTACAACAGTAGCATAATCATGTGGACACAAAAACAGTAAGGTTAAATATTGGGTTTTCTCCCAACAAGCGCTTTTCTTTAATGCCTTTTTAGCTAGGCATGATGATGGCAATGATGCTCACATAAAAGATAAGAATTGAAACATAAAGATAGCATCATGAAGAATATGACTAGCACATTTAGCATAACCCACTTCCTATGCATAGGGATTTTGTGAGCAAACAACTTGTGGGAACAATAATCAACTAGCATAGGATGGCACAACAAGCATAACTTCAAGATTTTAAGCACATAGAGAGGAAACTTGACATTATTGCAATTCCTACAAGCATATGTTCCTCCCTCATAATAATTTTCAGTAGCATCATGAATGAATTCAACAATATAACCAGCACCTAAAGTATTCTTTTCATGATCTACAAGCATAGAAAATTTACTACTCTGCACATAAGAAAATTTATTCTCATTCAGAATAGTGAGAGTATCATAAGAGACTTGAACACTAAAAATTCTTTCCACATTAAAAGAGTAACATTCAGAAAAAGGGTAATCATAATCATGACAAGATTTGTAAATATAATCATCACTACTTTTTATAGCATAATTTTCATCACAATAATCATCATAAGTAGCAACTTCGTACTCATCATAATCGATTGAAACCTCTCCCAAGATAGTGGAATCACTAAATAAAGTTGACACTCTTCCAAATCCACTTTCATATTCATCACAATAAGATTCAACATCTTCCAAAATAGTGGGATCACTAATTCCTAAAGTTGACACTCTTCCAAACCCACTTTCATCAATATAATCATCATAGGTAGGAGGCATGCTATCATCATAACAAATTTGCATATCAAAACTTGGGATGCTAAAAATATCATCTTCATTCAACATAGCATCCCCAAGCTTGGGACAAACATCAATTTCAGAAAATATATTCTCAAATATTTCATCCTCATCAAACATAGCTTCCCCAAGCTTGGGCTCTTTCATATCATAAGCATAATCACTCTCATCATTAAAAATATGGATAGCACCAATAGTAGAGCAATTATCATCATCACAATGAGTAGTAGGAGCAACATCATTTGGGAGGGATACCTTTCTACCTTTGTTACTCCTTCTTTTCTTTTTCTTCTTCACATTATGTGTAGGTTCAACCTTCCTCTTTGAGCTCCTTATTGATGAGATTGGTTGAATAGAAAGCTCCTCCTCGTTACCTGATTCATCATGAGAAATAATAGGAGGAGGTTGGGAAGTATCTTCCCTTTCATTAGTATTCTCATCATCTTCTATTTGCTTTCTTTTCTTTAGGTAATTGGCAATATAAGGATTTTCAATGCAATTCTCTGCACAAAACATATAAATCTTTTCTAGATCAATATCAAGGAATTTCTTATGGGCAAATTCTGGAAGATCCTTAAGTAAATGTTTCAATTCTTCATAACCCAAAAGTAAACTAAGTTCATTCTAATGTGCAGGGGAGATCAAATCATCACAATTTTTGGACAGGATTCGATCATGAAACAATTTGCATTGGAGATGTAAATGACCACGTTCATTACAAAGTTCACAAGTACGGCAAAGGAATTTTAAATTTTTAGCACTCACATCTAGCCTTTCTGGCAACCATTTAGTTTCTAAATGCTTATGCCTCTTGCAATAAATATCTTCTCTATTAGGTGTGTTCATGCAAACATGCACTCCACAAAAGTTGACATGCTCATAAGAGATACTTTTATCATGATTAGAGCAATCATCATTAATACTATGGATATTCAAGGAGTTCATACTAACAACATTGCAATCATGCTCATCATTCAAAGATTTAGTATCAAGCATTCTAATGCATTCTTCTTCTAGCACTTGAGCACAATTTTCCTTTCCATCAAACTCACGAAAGATATTAAAGTAACAAAGCGTACGAGACAAACTTAACTCCATTTTTTTGTAGTTTTCTTTTATAAACTAAACTAGTGATAAAACAAGAAACAAAAAGATTCGATTGCAAGATCTAAAGATATACCTTCAAGCACTCACCACCCTGGCAATGGCGCCAGAAAAGAGCTTGATGTCTACTACACAACCTTCTTTTTGTAGACGTTGTTGGGTTTATCAATCCAGAAAAGAGCCAGAAAAGTGTATGACCTAAGGTTTATCAATCCATAGGAGGTGTAGGATTAAGATGGTCTCTCTCAAACAACCCTGCAACCAAATAACAAAGAGTCTCTTGTGTCTCCAACACACCCAATACAATGGTAAATTGTATAGGTGCACTAGTTCAGCGAAGAGATGGTGATACAAGTGCAATATGGATGGTAGATAAAGGTATTTGTAATATGAAATTATAAAAACAGCCAGGTAACAAATGGTAAAAGTGAGCATAAACAGTATTACAAGTACCAAACATTAGGCATGATTATTTGGGCATCTCATTAACTAAGGACAAATAAAGCAATTGAAAAGAGCAAATTAACTATGCCTGAAACAAATAAGGAATTGAACTGTTGAGTTGCATATAGTGACTTACCTTAGCAGGTTGAAGAGGCTCAGCGCAGCTCCTACTTCTCTTGCAAGGCTCCTTCCTAACATCTTGTACTAGGAAATCCTCAATCTTATATTCATTGCACCCCCTCTACAAGGTGACACAAACTAATTACTCGTCTCCTTAGAAGAAAAATATGCATACTTTCCAGTCTGTGAACACAAAAGGATGAGATTATAACAAAACAACACCACATAAAGAAACATGCCGCATCTCTTGCACTTGCACAAAATGAAATGAGCATTTACTATGTCTGCACTATGTAAAAACTAGGCATACCTTCGAACTGGATCTCCAGGTACTCTTGGAGAGCCTACTGTAGTGTACAGCCAAACATTTATGTCACCTATGAGTTAGACAAGGCCCCACTACAGCAGCCCTTAGTGTTTAAATCGTTGACAAGCTCTATTACAGTGTTAGGTCAAGAACAACAAGTAATCAAAGCAAACTGTCCTAGTATGGCTGGCTGATGCAAACAAGCAATTGAACAGATGTGTGAGCAAATCTTACATATCAAGAAAAGAAGCAAAGAAGGAGGCTTAAAGACCATCACTTGACTGGCCAGATTTAAGGGGCATTTAAACATCATGTGCAACGTATGAACTAACATAAACATTGCATATTCCAGATTCTACAATGGAATGCACATGTATTAGGTTATGCCATGTATGATGGTGCCTAAATGTACAGATAGCAGGCAGGAGTGATTCATCATTGCACGCATAATTGAATTGAAGGTTAAGGGCCAGTTCGATTCCGCCTTTTCAGGGCATATTGTCAAAATAAGCCATAAAAGATGTAAAGAAGTCATTTTTGAGTTATGGGCTTGGGCTTAACTAATTTCGCTTTGGAGGGGGGTGTTTCGGGTAGAACCTCACTAAAAATTGAAGGAAGGGGAATTGTGAAATGACTCTGTTGTCTGCCTATATTACACTCAAAATGCAACTGCTGACGCCCGTGTCACAACCGACCCTTAAGTAAAAACAAACACGCAAGCATTCATTGCATGCCCGCTTGCATCTCCTCTCCCCTTTCCCTATACCTCGATCCCCTGCCTGTAGCACTAGGTTTCCTCCAGCGAGCCGTCGCCACTACTCCCATCTGGCCTAGTCCTCGATGATGCTATGTCCAGCTAGGCTACATGGCTGGCGGGTAGGGGCAAATCTCCCTGGCTGCTCCTCCCTCTGGCGCCGCCCCTCATTCTCATGGTCTCCAGCAGTTGCTCCACATTGGTTCGTCCAAGGCACTACTCCGGCGGGCGCTGCACAACTACGGCTGATGCCACACTGCGGTAGAAGGCACCTTATTCCCCCTCCCCTCCTCCCAGGCCATGGCCTTGAGGTGCTATTGAAGGATGAGCTCATCCAACAAGATGAGGATCTCCTCTCATTTTTTGCCAAATTTTCATTCTGTTCCACTATACAATGAATTTCTATGAGCTGCTTCTGTTGCTGCTATATGATGCATTGCTATGAGCTGCTCCTGCTGCTGCTATATGGTGAATTGCTATGAGATGTTGCTGCTGTATGATGAGTTGCTATGAGTTGTTGCTGCTGCTATATGATGAATTGCTATAAGCTGCTCCTGCTGCTGCTATATGATGAATTGCTATGAGCTGCTCCTGTTGCTGCTATATGCTGAATTGCTATGAGCTGCTCCTGCTGATGTTATATGATGAATTGCTATGAGCTGCTGTTGGTATATGATGAATTGCGGACTGCTGCTACTGTATGATGAGTTGCAATGAGCTGTTGCTGCTGCTATATGATGCTTTCAGGTGGTGGTGCTATATGATAATAACCAGCCACTTGGACCATCGAATTTCAATAAATAATTGTTTTTCATTTAAATGTGGGTCATGCGTTCTTCGTTTAAATTAGGCAATGCGATCTCTATGGAAAACATTGACCAAAGTAGATTGTGCCAAGTAGATGGTATCTTTGTATTTGCATTTTGAGGAACTACTGATGGTCTATTTCCCCATCATATTAATTACTACACTGGTTCCAATTTGTTATGTTTGCAAGTCAAATTAATTTCCATATGGGCAGCAAAATGAAAAAAATATAATGCAATCTAGACTTTCCACTGACCATACCAAAGATAAGCTGAAACGCAATGAAAAGAACTGGTTGGATTATTACATGGAGCTTATATTCACAGGTGCTTATTTTCTTAGGATAACTCGTAATAACTGTCCCTAAGAAACTTGGCTAATAGAATTGGCATACAAATAACTGCAATGGAGGAGTAACGTACCATAGCACACTGTATAGGCTCACTGCTGCCTCTCCCTTTTTGCAATGTTCCATGAAATTGCCACATACATCTTGTCCTTTTTCATTGTGTAACCCTATCTACAAGTTGACACGGCTAATTTCAGACATCTCTACATGATACTACATTGCATATCCCTTGCGCATATTTAAACCACCAATTAACGATTGTGTGCGTACCATAAACTAGCCATGACTCTGTATGCTAGACTAGTAGGCACTCTAAGGGAGCCTAATGTAGTGCACTGGAATTCCTACATGCCACCTACGATTTTGTGTAATGTACTGCCCCTGTTCCTAAATATATGTCTTTATAGATATTCCAGTATGGACCACATACAGATGTATATAGATGCATTTTTGAGTGTAGATTCACTCATTTTGCTCCATATGTAGCCTATAGTGGAATCTCTAGAAAGACTTATATTTAGGAACGGAGGTACGAGGTAGTATCATGTATGACATCTACATATCTAATTTAGCAGCCAGTAGTAGAACTCATTGTCTGCACAAAGGGATTACTCGTCAAAAATCCTAGCAAAGCACGCTGGCAGGCACAGAACAATACAAGAGAGAGAGAGAGAGAGAGAGAGATGTGCTTACAAGATCATAGCAATGCCTCTGTCCAGGATCTTGGTTTGCCAAGCTGTTAGATCCAGAAGAAACATTGTCCTTGTAGTTTTTCCCAGTTGCATAACAGGTAACAGCGACCGGTTAGTATATTTGAAGTACATCAGGCAGGTGATGCTGGACGGGTTTAAAGGTGACAAGTACCTAGGCCATGGCGAGTGCTTGGCATCTCTCCAGACGGTGGGAATTAGGTTAGAAACGTCAAGGGTGATGACACTGCACTGGCTGTCAGGGTCCGGTAAGGAGATCTAGAACCGTCAAGTAGGGTGTTTGTGGAGCGGCTCCGGTAGGTGTCACGACCGGTTTTCCAATAAAAATATTTATTGATAAACCAGTCTTTTGAGTCCAGTATGAGAGAAATCCTCCTCACTGGTAGACACTTTCTTGATACAATAAGCCAGTAGCATAAAATATATTACAGGGTTGAACTGCGGTCGCTCAACCAAATTATTACAAGCACGCCAATAATCATACATAATGGCGGACAGGACACAGTGGTGTGGAGACATACTACTGACTCATGGATAGGTTGGTGGTGGAAAAGCACAGCGGGAAGGGAAATACAAGACTCTAAGAATATCATTTCATCGAACGTCGAGGTGAGGCTCGATAAATTTATTTGGTAGCGGAAGCGGATATAAAACAGTGACCAAATCCAGGGTCGCACGAGACTGACTGGGACTCCTCTAAGTGTCGGACTCGCTATCGAACTCTTCATCCATGAGATCGCCTTCGCCAGCATCTTGCCAAATCAACAAGCCAGTGAGTACTTTGAAAGTACTCGCAAGACAGTTCGGACGTAAGATATAACAAATGCATGCATGGATGCAACATGATTAATTCCTTAATGCACAATAAATAAAATTGTCATAACGGGTAAGTAAAAAGGGAAACGGCGGTAGTCCGCCTGAAATCCCACGGAGCATAAATAAGGACCGATCGGGTGTCTGAAGCGACGCCTCGAAAGGTGAACAAATAAAAATAAGGAAATGATGCCACAGTCGGGCATCTTAGCGACACCACATAAAGGGCTTTAAAAGAAATGCCACAGTCGGACGTCTAAGCGACATCGCAGAAAGGGCTTTAAAAGAAATGCCACAGTCGGACGTCTGAGCGACATCGCAGAAAGGGCTTTAAAAGAAATGCCACAGTCGGACATCTGAGCGACATCGCATAAAGGGCTTTAAAAGAAATGCCACAGTCGGATGTCTAAGCGACATCGCAGAAAGGGCTTTAAAAGAAATGCCACAGTCGGACGTCTGAGCAACATCGCAGAAAGGGCTTTAAATGAAATGCCACAGTCAGACGTCTGAGCGACATCGCAGAAAGGGCTTTAAATGAAATGCCACAGTCGGACGTCTGAGCGACATCGCAGAAAGGGCTTTAAATTCACCAGTAAATAATACTCATAATAAACATTCAATCCATGAGAATAAACGGGTTAGTCCATCCACAGGGATAATCATTCAACCGGACTTAGCACTCATGCGATTCACCGGAGTCTTTGTCATCAAAGCTGACAATTGATTAGGATAAGATGGAACGAAACTTGACATGGGAGAGATGATTTGGAGGAATATATGACTCTGCAGAGTTTGTACAAAAATTTTCCCACAGCCAACGAATTTCCGTAGTCACGAAGGACTAGTTCCGTTTACGGTATTTCGGAAGAAAACACAGCTAACCGGTACACACCCATCCTACCTCTCGATGCTAGGAATCACCCTAGTCATCGTCCAAGAAAAACTTTTGAGACGGGGAGATCACAATCTCGAATAGCATGGGATCAAATTTATATACGCGCGCTCTAAGGGGTGCCCCCCTCTCGGTCCCAACCGGAAACACCCATGCCCCCTGACCGGATGACTGGCTTTAATCCAGGGCCATGGAACCATCATCACGGCCTCTCCTCTTTGGTGTGTACCATGAAAGCGGTTTGCAACTTACTAAACCATATTCCTTGCGGAAAACATGTGGTAGTACAAGGAAGGAAATGATAGGTACTGGACCGATATGGTTTGACACTGAAGTCACATAGTCTGGCGTAAGACTGGCATGCTACAACACTGCCATCGTACCCATCCTCATGCCAACACATGGCCATTCATATTCACATTCATCCACGTATGGATCATTGAACTCACTCACCTTATTATCACATAAAATAACGTTCATCGGTATGCTCACCAACATGCCATGAAACTAACTAAATGCAAAACATGCCAAGACACTCATCATATCAAAAGTTCAAACATGATTGCCTGGTTCAGAGTAGTCGGAGCCTAGCTCGGTGAAGTTCGCGGCTCCGTCACCTCCTTCGGTATCTACGGTTTAAAGAAAATATATGCGCTAACGTAAATACCAAGGAGTGCACAGAAGATAAACCAAATATTTTTCAAATAAATCTGATAAAAAACTACACAAAATTTTAAAGAGAACAGAAAAAGAATCAATCAAAAATACTTTTCTGATTAAAAGTTATAAGGGTTTTTGTCCAGGGACTTATCTGTAATGAAACAGAAGATTTCCAGGGGCTAGTTTATAAAAACAGAAAACGCTTCGGTAGCGACTACGCCAGCCCGAAGAGAAAACGCATTCTGCCCGAAGGCGCTTCCAGAAAACGATTCGAAAGAGAGAGCAGAGAGGCTGACGGTGGGGTCCCACCCGTCAGGTTCAAATGTTCAAACGGGGCGGCAGAGTTCGCCGGCGCCCGAGAGCCGCGGTGGTCGCCGGCGGCGATCCACGGCGAGGCAGAGAGATCGAAGAGTACCTCCGTGCTCAGGGCACCCTTCTGCGTCAGTTGATGGTGGTGGAGTCGGTCGGCGAGCACCACGTCGACGGCGAGCTTTGCTCCGGCGGACGGCGGCTCGGGTGGTCGAGGGGCTCGTCGGAGAGGGCTGCAAAGGTTAAATTGAAGAGGGGGTCATGCTCCTGGCAGCTAGAGAGGGTAACGAACGGGGTTTGAGCGCCGGAGATGGCCTCACCAGAACGAATCGGGCTGGAGGCCGAGGCGGGGCGAGGCGGCCGGAGCTGGGGGAGGAGACCTCCTCGAGGTCCCCCTAGTGGCCTGGCGGGGTGTTGGTGAGTAGTGGGGGTGCTGTGTGCACGAGAGTGAGCTCGGGACCCCTTTATATAGGCGGTCCGAGGCGGTTGCCGTGAACGAGGATCACCGGCGAGCGATTACAGTGGCGCAGTGCTCGGTCGGGGTGGTTAGGGGGTCGAGCGTCATCACGGAGGTTCAATGGGTCCGTTTTGGTGTTAAACTGGCCGGGGTTTGGGTGTTAAGGGCGAGCTCGACGGAACGGTGATGGCGCGGGCCCGTCGGCGGCGGAGAGCGCGTTCCGTGCTTGCCGGCCACGGTGGCTGTGCTACGGTCGTGCGCTGGCGTGCATGAGGCCACGCGGAGAGCCAGGGAGCGATGGGCGGCGCGGAACGGCGTTCTGCCGTGGTGTGTCTCCTGTCGGCCGCCACGGGAGGTCCCGACGCCGCAGAAGACGCCGGCGAGGGCGAGCCAGCGCGCTACCGACGCCAGGAAGGCTCCATGCATGTGTGTGCAGCTTCGGACAAGAGGAATAGGCGGCGAGGAACGTGCCAAGGGCACTGTGGCCGCGTGACTGAAACTGACGGACGGAAGATGACACTGAAACTGAATTTTCTGAACTTTGAACAGTAACAGTGCCCACCAGGTGTTCGACCGAATGAAATTGGCCTCTGGTGATTTTTCCTTGAGCTGATTTTTGGTGGAGTGGCTTCTCCTTGCTTAAGTAGGCTGCATGATTTTTGTTGGAATTTTTGGAGCAGTGTGGATATGAATTTCACCAAATTTGGCAAATCTGGTCCAAACTTGCAGAGACTGTATTTTGAAAAATTTGAGAAGAGGAGGAGTGGATCAAGATGGTTCTGGGTTGTGGGTTCAAAGGACAATCCAGGAGAATTGGTTTGAATTCAAAACTCAAATGAAAAAGTGTACTTGCTTTGAAAATCCCTCAGGCTCCAAATAATTTTCAGAATTGAATTGAGGGGAAAAATAATTAGAATAAAAATCCAAAACCAGTTTGGATTAGTTGGGACAGAGAATTTAGGTTGATCACAAGGGGGAGGGGAGGTTTTGGAGGGGTTTTATCTCATGGGCAAAAATACAAAGCCAAGGGTGGCTTCAAAGATAAGAAAAACCCAAATTTTCATAGAGCTTCACTTAAAAAAAATCTCTCCTCAAAACCACAAAGTTTTTGATAAAAACCAAATAAAAATTTTGGAGTGTCACAGTAGGGTGGACTACGGTGTGGGTGAAGCGGATCTGTGGCTGTGGACGAGGGTGTAGGTGAAGCTGCTCCGGTGGTTGGGTTAAGGATGGTGTCGACGACGCGGATCTGCGACCATGGACAGGGTGTCAAAAGCTGCTCCGATGGTTGGGTTAAGGATGGTGTCGATGACGCGGATCTGCGGCCGTGGACGGGGCGTTAGAAGCTGCTCAGTGGTTGGGTTAAGGGTGGTGTCGACGATGCGGATCTACGACCGTGGACGTGGCGTGAGAAGCTGCTCCGGTAGGTTGGATGAGGGTGCGAGGAAGCGGATCTAAGGCCGTGGACTTGTGAGTTGGCAAAGCGGCCCCGGTAGGGTTGAGAATGGTATAGGCGAAGCTACTCCTGTAGGGTTGATGATGGTGTCAGCAAAGCTGCTAAGGTAGGGTTGAGGAAGGTGTTGGTGAAGCGGCTCCGGTAGGGTTGAGGAAGGTGTCGGCGAAGAGGATTAGAGGCCGTCGACGAGGGCGTCGGTGAGGTGGCTCCGGGGGGTGTGGACGAAGCGTATTCGGTGGGGAGTACGAATGAGCTGCTGCAGAGGCACAACGGTTGACGAGAGTACCGGCGAAGCAGAACCGGCGCCGTGGACAAGGCCGACACTGAATGGGTTGTGGTACAGTGTTGGATGAGAAGTCTACTTGTTTCTAGGGGAGGTGTGAGGGGTAGATGCGGCTGTAGAAGCAGATCCAGTGAGGTGGACGCCGCTGGCAGTGAATGGGCTATGGTACGCCGATGGATGAGCAGTCTAGGGTTTCAAGAGGGAAGGGGAGAAAGGGCGATGAAATACGGAAGGCGTGATGTAAGATGCTCTGGTGCTGTGGAGTTAGTCATTTTTGCGGGAGGGGGAGTGGAAATGGGGGTGCCGTGTAGTGGGGGGAACCGGAAGTTACCAAAGCAGCCCCGACCTATCATGTAGATGAGGGCGGTATTGTAACTGTTGGTCTCCGTGCACCAAGGACAAAAGGGGGATTTCGCATGCTAAAGACTAAGGTGGCAGAAATTTTAGAAGGAGGCGGGATATTTTTCCGCCCACGGGATCGTTCGTATCCGGTTTCAACTAATTTTGGACCGTGCTAGCGGGAAGGTCATGCTAGAGTATGTACGCGGGGCACCCGTCAGCAGTTAATAACTGGTGTGAAGTCCACACCAGAAAAAAAGACAAAAACTCGGGATGATGAGCCGATAACTTGGACGTTCACACGGGTGCGGGCAATCGTACGGGTGTATTGGCGCGTTCACAAAAAAGGGATCAAGCGCTCAGCCTATGTATTTCTCGTGTAAATAGATAATTTAGTGCCATTGGTTATTTACTTTAAACATAATGCATTGACGTGTTAGTGTAGAGGCGCACGAAAAGAAATGGATATTGTAGTAAGCTACTTAAAAATGTTACCTCATATTATTACATAGCCTCCATTTCATAAATTGCATACCCATTGAATTCATATATGAATACTACATAAATTACTTCAAAATAGAAACTTAAATCATCCAAGACTAATGAATTTGAATGCAAGAGTAACAATGGTGCATGTACATGATAGCTACATTGGTTGTTTGAAGAAACATCACTGTAACTTTGGCATGCACAACTGAAAAGGTTTATTTAAATAGAAAAAATGTGATATGTGAGTGTCCAATCTTTATAGTGTTGAATCGATATTGTACCTTTGGCCACGATACGAAGTAGATATTGATTTATGTTCAAGCGATGCACGTCCATGATTGCTAGATAGTGATACGTGAATGAATTGTGCAATCTCTCTCACACGCATACATAACTCATTCCCTATAGGAATCACATACGCGCACTTTGTGTATTTCTCTCCCTCCGCCAGGGTTTAATTCGTCTTTCTACCCCGTCCTACAAGTCTCTCACACAGAAACACACACGCTCTCTATGTCTAACATGCCCACCCCTTTAATTCCGCCCACCCACAACCACTAATGTCTCAAAGTATAATAATGTCTCTCACACATATGCTATCTACCTATCCCTTAATATAGCTAGATATGTGTCACACAAACTCCTTCTCCCTACTAGCAAGATGCCCATGCGTTGCATGGAACATCAAGATGCATTTGTATGAGAAGTTTATCTTGTGGGACAAAAGGATGAACGACGGAATGCCTTATTTGCAAATGCGGAGAGGGGTGTGGGTATGTTTTTGCAAAATTGCCATAGTTTCCTTCCTATCCGTCGGATATAAATCGGATGGCCTATATTGCAGGATGGCAGGAACACCATCATCACCAACTCTATTTTTTATAAGAGTAGAGATATGTGAGTGTCACTGCCCCCCCCCACACACACCCACACACCCACACTTCCCAACACCGAAGGAGTAGGGTGACACCTCGATCTTGATACTAATCTATCGACTGGCTTCTCTCTCAAACATACACACACACACACACTACCCGGCACCGAAGGAGTAGGGTGGCACATCGATCTTGATAATAATCTATCTACTCCTCTTTCAAACACACACACACACACACACACTCGCTAGTTGTGCCTCTGTGCCTACCGCGCACACTCTCGATACGTCTTTCTCCCCCCAACAATGACAGCAGAAGGGTGACAACTCGATCTGATCATAATCTGTCAATTGGTTTCTCTCTCAAACATTGTGTCTCGGTGCCTCGCTCGGTAGCCCCTCGATATGTAGACTTCTCGCGCGCGCACAGCTGTAGTGACGATGACGCTGAACCCAGTGTGCCTTGTTTTTACCGGCCTGATGTGATAGTTTTCACCCTGTTTTCTGTTAATTAACAAGGCAACCTTTTCTTTGTTACTACTAGTGAATCTGAAATCATTCGGGGTAGACATAAAATATATCACTTCAACCGAATTATCGCAGCAACTATTTTAAAAGAAATTAGCTAGCTGCCCGTGCGTTGCACGGAACATCAAGATGCATTTGTATGAGTAGTTTATCTTGTGAGAGAAAAGGCTGAACGAGGGAAGGCCTTATTTGCAAACGTGGAGAGACGTGTGGGTATATTTTTGCAAAATTGCCATAGTTTCTTTCCTATCCGTTAGATATAAATCCAACGGCCTATATTGCAGGATGGCACGCACACCATCATCACCAACTCTGTTTTCTACTCCCTCCGTCCGAAAATACTTGTCATCAAAATGGATAAAAAGAGATGTATCTAAAACTAAAATACGTCTAGATACATTTCCTTTTATCCATTTTGATGACAAGTATTTCCGGACGGAGGGAGTATTTGTCTTTTTAGAGATTTCAACAAGTGACTATGACCGGACCTTACCAACATACTCAAAAAAGTAGTCCATAATTTTGATGTTACCCTCTTTTCTTGGCGGTGCAGTGCCATCTGGATACCTCATAAATAAATCAAGGACAAATCTGACCCCTTCCTGAAAAGACATACGGAGCAAAATGAGTGAATCTACACTCTAAAATATGTCTACATACACATCCGTATGTGGTAGTCCATTTGAAATCTGAAAAAGACAAATATTTAGGAACGAATGGAGTATATATAAGAGTAGACATGGAGATATATCTCCAGCATGGTCTACAACAAAAATGTGCTGGGCTGGTTAGCGCCAGGATGCTCGCAACGCGATGACATGAGTTCGAATTCTGTCTTTTAACTTTAGATTTTTATATTATATATTACTCTACTTATTTAATATATACTTCTTTCGCTACTGTACTGACAGTGGAACCCACAGAGTACTTAGAATACAAGATTAAGGATGGACTTGTTTCTTTTTAACTTTCTGTACGAAGCTGTAGCCACCCTGCAAGTCACGTGTACACTGTACATGCAATTAACTTTTTATAGAGGGACAATCATACAGGCAATTAACTCAAATGGATTGGATGTCACTCTATTATTTCCAGCATAAAGAGCATCTCCAACGGCAGCTGGCAAATTTCCTTCCGCTTCCTTCGGCGGAGGATGACATCAAACGCCAGCAGCATACATTTTTACAACTCTAACCAACCAAATGAAATTCGTGCAAACACGGACTGATTTCATATAAGCATGAAGGATTTCGTATAAAAAGCCGGATCTTCATATAAACATGATGGATTTCATTACATTTACATGAACTAAGAGGTGCCAATCCGGCTCTCTTGTATAATTAATACTCCCTCCGTCCGGAAATACTTGTCCTAGAAATGGATGTATCTAGACTTATTTTAGTTCTAAATGGCTGCCCGCGGATCCCTTTGTCTTCCTCATGTCTGTCAGACACTTGCGGGGTCGACGAATGTCCTCGGAAGAGACGAATCAGCAAAGAAACCACCTGAATCCGCGATCGTCGCCTCATCGGTGGCCTTCATGGGTCCCAAGTGGTGGCGGCCTCCCGTGTTCCACTTCTCCTCGATGATGGTGGCGGACACGGAGAAGCTGGCCACCGACTCGTCGCTCTCCATGCACCCGGCTTCTGTCTCTGCCTACCCACAGACACGGGTGGCGTGGTACGACGCGGCAGCGACGACGCCCGTACCGTTGTGCTCGCCGCCGTGCCGGCGTGGAGCAACTCGCCACTCCTCATCGAGCTGAACTGGAGCGGCGAGTTGCTGAACCACGTGTCTGCTTGGGGCGGCAACTGGCTCCATCGGGCCAAGCGAGGTTGGTGAAGCACCAAGCGGCCTCGCCCGTTTTCGAAGGGCTCGGCGGGCCACCCAGCCGGGTAATATGCCGGAGAACGGCTCATCGGAAGCCATCGGATGAGTGGAGAAAATGGTGAAGGAGGAGATGGGGGAGCGGCGGAGGGGTGCGATTCTTGCCCGCTGTCTGTCTGGCCTTTTGTAAATAGAGGGCGGACGGTAGGAGCTTGGCTGGCGTCTGGCCTCGTTTAAACTGAGGGTGGACGGGAGGAGCTCGGCCGGTGTTGCGTTTAATTCCGGCCCGCTCATGAACGGAAATTTGGCCGGAGTAGCATTCTCGGTTTGCATGCGGGTTTAATGGAGGGGTTTAATGGAGGCGTCGGGCGTGCAGCGGGCGGCGCAGTACTATTCGATTTGACAGCAGTAATGAGCCGTCAAATCACAAAGGCCCTCGCCTCTCGTGAAACCGACCGAGCTGGAGTGCCCCGCCCTCTAGCCTTTTAAAAAATGTATACTTTTGTACGGCAGTAGTATCGATGGATTGCGCCATGGAGCAAAACTTGAAATTAAAAAAGGTGGTACATATAGAGAGCGCTCGTCGCCAAATTATGCATATAGTACTATTAAAAAGGCTAGTCCCAATAATGGTGTCCAGCACAACCCACCCCTCAAATAAAACTAAGCATCCTGGAATTTTTTGACAAAACTAAGCACCCTAAAATTCTTTGACAACTAAACTGCTGGCTATATGATGTTGGCCATATATATTGTACGTATATAATGTGAAGAAACGAGTGGTAGTACTATACCAACTAAAAGATGAAATGTAAGAAATACTAGTATGTACGTACTGAAGAATTAAAGTAACGAGAAGAAACATAACATAGTTCTGCTGGGGGCTCAACACAACACACCCCTCAAATTAAATTAAGCATGCCTGAAATTAAACTTTGCAACTATTCCGGAGACACTTCATTAGGCTGGCCATAGTGGGGGTAACATAAGTAGTATCATGCACTTGGGACTCGCAAATATGCTTATGTGGCAGGCAATTAAAGAAGAGAGAGATGGTTATAGTAACATAGGTAGATACTGTAACATAATAAATGTGATGCTACTATGTGTCATGCATGGCAATAAATGAGACCACCTATGATACTAATATATGATACTATGCACTATAGAGGTAGTAATATATGCATGTTACTAGTCTAAGTTACTATGATACTAATATATGCATCTTACTAGCCTAAGTTACTCCCCACTATGACCAGCCTTAGAACCACCATGAGCAACGACACTACCAGCTTACTCGGAGTCCTCGTCCACGTCCTCGACTTCGTCCTTGTCCCTCTTCCTCTTGTCCGATACTTCTTTGCTTGAACCGCACACTTGGCTCTTGCTCTTCATCCAACCCTTGTAGATACTGAAACAAAGGTAGCCATCCATTGCAGCGTAGTGGATGTGGTCTATATCTAGTACATTCCGCTGCCATGCATAATGATGAAACGTGTATGGAAGTTTCTCCAGTTTACCGTACGAAGGATGAACCATGGCTCCTGCCAGGGTCAGCATTGAAGGCTGACGAGAGGACACCAGCCGATTCTTCTGGAGGTCAAAGGTGTTGCCTACAATGAGGCCTATCCGACCCAGGACTTCTTTGTCGTTACCAAAGTCTACAGTAACGAATTTGACTAGGTTGCTCTCGAGGAAGTCCTTAAAATCCAAGCATTCAACATCAGCATGGCATATGTGGTAGACCAAGCATAAGTCATGCACGCAAACCTGGATCATGGCGGGCTTCTTCCTCTCTTCGTCCTTTAGATCCTTCTCTTGTCCCAGGACTGTGGTGTACTCAACATCTAGCCCAGCGACCTGCTCATCATCTGAGTCTTCGAACATGCGTCTAAAGCGAGAAAGGCATCCTTTCACCATCGCGTAAGAACGGGTGTAGATGACGTCGAACTCATCGTCGGTGATGGTTCTAACATTTTACTCACCACCGATCGTGGAGATTTGGGACGCCATGGATTTGGGAGGAGGGTTAGGATTAGTGGAACTGTCGTAATGTGAATGGACGGGACGACTAGGAGCGAACCGCCGTAGTATTGAAGGACGTGCGGGGACGAGTAGGAGCGAACTGCCAGCGTGCGAACGGAAGGGTAGTGGCTTTCCATTCTCCCATGATACGGGCTTCCGAGAGCCCTTGGATCTGAGATCGAACGGTTGCATGGCGTGATTCTAGACCTATGGGTGAATATCCTATCTTGGAGGGTTATTTTGCAAATTTTCAGAAACTTAGCATGTGACCGTTTGATCTCAGATCCAAGGGCTGCCAGCAGCTCGTATCATGGTCGCGCCTACCACGATCGTCGCGTTGCTCGCGCGGTCGCGCCCTTGGAGATTTAACACGGTGCGTTAGGCTATCTGATGTTAGGCATGTCATACATAGTCATCACTTAGTCACTCATACTACAACAAGGTTAGCTATAAGGTTGGCTATAAGTGTATTATTTTTTACTCCTCTCTATCTCTTTCTTGTAATCCCTCTGTCCCATAATATAAGAACGTTTTTGACACTAGGACACATGGAGTACTAGTATTTATTGCATTTGCCAAGGAGTGACCTCTTCCAATGAAATGGTGTTGCTAAGTTTGCTTCATTTAATTAGCTATAGACTCAAAATTGTCTTTTCACCTAGGTACACGCGCCCATTTCTTCCTTAGGTCACCAAACTAGTCTCTCTCTTCTTGATTAACTTGCCACATCAGACTTTATGCCTATGTGGCAAGCCTAGCACCTGTAGGAGCAAGTAAGGCTGCTTGTAATGGTAGTAGTATCATGCATGCCAACTATGCAATCTTCATGAGGTGACGTCGAATTAAATGAATAAAAGAGAGAGTTGAGTATCATAATATGATACTGTAGTATAATATTAAAAGATGTGCTACTATGTGTCATGCATGATAATAAATAAACTATCCTATGATACCAACACATGATACTATGCATTACAGATGTTGTATCATACAAAAGTATCATATGCATTATACTAGTATATGATACTCTCCATTACGACCAACCTAAGTACAATAGTGCGCTTTACATGGCATTTTTGCATATGTGGAGGAAAGAGAGGCAAGGAAAAAGTGGAGAAGTGGGCTCTCATGCAAGAGCCAACATCTACTACAGTCTACATGGTGGAGCATTGGGAGAGGCACCTGTATGGAGGTGGTTAGGAATCGGGAGACTCGTGTCGGTCGTAGTACCGCAGTTAAAATGATAATGGCAAGTCAAATCATGGGGCCCCACCTGTCCAGCAGTAACTCGATGTCAAATCACACAGCCCTACGTTTGCAGCATCCTACTCCCTCGTCTTCTCGCGTCTCTGTCGAACCGACTAGGCGGAACTGCCCCGCCTCCTACCGCGCAGGAAAAGCCCGCGCAGTATACTCCTCCGTCTAGGTGACCAAGGTGGAGAGGAAAACGAGAGAACTTAATGTTTAGGGAGTATTTGTTAAGGCTGGTTGCAATTTTTATGAGGTGTCATAGAATTAAATGAAGAAAGAGAGAGAGAGTTGAGTACTATGTGTCATACATGGCAATAAATAAAGTACTACATGATACTAATATATGATACATGGCGCAGGAGTACTAAGTATTATTAATACAGTTTTGCTAGAACTCATCTAGATGAGATATAATTTGGTCTCATTCATCTTTTATAGCCATTGGATGTGATGCTATAAGATGCGTGTGTGCTGACGTGGGTTGTATTTGTTCTTGTGCAACGAACTGACCACTGCATGTCATGTTTGATAGTCTCAAGTCATTAAAAGCATACAAGCCCCACATCTCTTATTGGTTGATTCCTCTATTTATGTCAAAAAATAAGAAACAACGTGAGAGTTAATGCACCACGCCTATGTGTTTACTATTTGGTTTTCGTAAGATGACTTAATACTCACCTAGACGGAGGGAGTATTCGATTTGACAGCGGGTGGCGCAGTTCCCGATACGGCTTTAATGCAGACGAGGGAGGGAGTAGCGGTTCCCGATATGTTGAACGGCCAATGCATCCTCCTTCAATTAATGCATGAGGGAAGTAATGGGAGGAGGTCCGGGAAAAGAGGCTGCACGATGTGAATGCAACGCAGTTTGCCCTCATTGCCCTCATATAAAGGCGCCCCTCCATTCCAATGCATCTACCACATCGTACGCACCTAAGCATTTGCCTAGGCACCTACACTAAGCGCAAAAGAGCTCACTCCAGACCCATGGCGGCGATGCGCGTGAGCAGCCAGCGGCTGCGCCAGATGGTCCACGAAGCCGGCCTGCAGCATGGCGCCAAGGATCGTCTCCAGACGGTGTTGGAGATCGGCTGGTGGATGGCCGCCGTCGACGCCAACTACGACTCTCATTTGGACCAGATGATCGTTGCCACCAGCAACAAGTTCACCGTCCTCAAGAAGCTCGCGGACGACATCGCCGTACTCCTCCAGCCCGCGCGCCCGGGCTCCTCATTGCCTGCCACCCTAATCGGCCTCCATGGCCGGAACCTCTTTCAAGCACTGGTGGCCCTGCGACTGCCCGCTGACACCATGAAGAATGTCCACCTGGAGGTCGCGCTCGCCGCGAGGCGCCTCTCCCTGCAAGAATTCGTCAACGTACACATCCACGTGTACGAGCAAATCGTGTACATAGGTATCTACAAGGCCAGTGAGGACGCTACGATGTTGGCCTTCCTCAACCGGCTGGAAGCCTTGGATGCCTTTGCTGAGAAGCACCTCGACCTCGCCACAAAAGCCGCCGCTCCTTAGCCGCCGGTCGGTGGCCCGGCGCACTAAGTTGAGGAGGAGTAGGTCGTACGTTCATGGATCCATCTTTCTTCTTGCCTTCTGTAACCACCACTGCGATCGCATCATCGTGGCCTTAATTCTTATTGTGCTGTTGCATTCTCGTTCCAGTCAATACCGACATGTGCGATCCCTTTGCTTAATTATATGCATCACTGTAACTAGTACTCCATCCGTCAATTTATAAGTTGTGCTTACCTTTTCCATCAACTTCGTGCAACGCGCGGGCATCTTGCTAGAAACACTAGAATATGTCTATATAATCCGTATGTGATAGTCCATTTGAAATCTCAAAAAAGACAAATATTTAGGTACGGAGGGAGTAATATATTAGGAGTATATCTAAACAATAGTGAGTTCTTTCAAGTTTGTGAACAAATACTACTATTCTACTACTTTGGATCCGACACAACGCACGGGCACATTGCTAGTAAAAGGAAAAGGCCTGCCGCGTTCGCGTCGCACCCCCACACGCCCAGGAATCGGGAGTACTCCACGGCCCGTCCGGCACGACACATAGCTTAGGGAAGGCATGTTGCCTAGCATTTTCACTTTCATGTGGGACCGCTGTTGAGCAAACCGACACCCCGCCCATCGCTGGGTTGGAAAACAGAAATGAGGGGAAGATCTAGCTGTAGCACGGAAGCCAAGAAATTTGGTGTCAGATGGGGCTCGTTGATAGAGTAGGAGCATTCCGTACTAGTACTACTCCTACTAGTACCAAGTTTGTACTCCTAACTATATTACTAGTACTACCACTATATAACTACCGTAGAAGGTACGTGCACGGCACAATATCGTAGGAACGAAAAACGGGAAGATCTTGTTTTGGGTGATTTATCTTTTTTTCAATCAACGTAGTATGAATAATATGATGTGGGGGGCACCCATGAAGCTTATGTGGCTTGGTTGCATGGCTATGAAAGGTTAGAGAAAAATAAATAGATAATATGTTTAGAGTGCACTCCACTAAATAGATATACTTTTGATCCATTGCAACGGACCAACACATCTATGTCTATACCCCCTATATAGTGTGTGAAAAACTTTGAAAGTTGGTCGTTGGATGAAGCCAATCCGATGGTACAAAGATGGCAAATCCGAGCACTACTGGCCGTTGGATATCATCCACCAGATTCTGCCACATGTATAATCTAGAAGACTCCATGGTTGAACTTAGGGGTTGTTTGGATTGTGACTATCTTTGCCATATATTGCCACATGATTTTTGCCACACTTGCCTTAGTTGAGTTGCTCAAATTTTTAGCCACACTTTGGCTTGCCTAAGGGAATCTTGCCACACTTTTTATGTCTATGACATGTGGGGCTTACTGCTCATAAAAAAATCCTTTCCTTAGGTGTGGCTAGAACCAAACACCTACCTAACTTGGTCAAACTTGCCTAAGGTTAGGTGTGGCAAAGTGTGGCAAGGTGTGGCTAGGAACCAAACAACCCCTTAATTCATGACTAACTTTGCCACAACTAAGCTTAGGCAAAGTTATTAGTTCTTCAAAATGAGAGCCACAAGTTGGCAAGCCTAAGGGAATCTTGCCACATTTTTGGTGTGTATGTCATGTAGGGCCTTAGTGTGGCTTGCCTAAGGTGTGGCTTGAACCAAACACTCACCTAAGTTAATCATACTTGCCTAACCTTGCATTCCACCAGATTTTGCCACATGTTAGAATCCAGAAAACTCAACATGTAGAAGCATAATGCACAAACCACCAGAATCTCATGCGTGCAATGCACGTGTACCTTACAAGTACTAGTTGGTAGTAGTAAGAAACAAATTCCAGCTTTGGCACGAACTCGTACTGCGGGAGCACCACAAGGCCTGCCACCGGAGTTACATTTCCCTCTCGAGGCCCACAGGACCAAACTTCAGTGGCTTAGTGCCTGGCCTATGAGTCAATGACATGCGGACCTTAAATGCGGCTGGCCCACATGTCATTCTCATGGTGGTGGTGTGGTTCGCGACTCATTCGTTCGAGATGAACCGGCCAGTGGTGGTGTGGTCGTCGCGAGGGTGCCACAGCTGGGTGTTGGGGCATTACGAGGCGTAGATGGCCACACCGACGGGTACTACCCGTAGTACATAAGTACTCCAGCTGAGGATTCGATGATGCAGTAGTACGGATCGAAGAACAGCAGCGGAGTAGGCAAACCGCGTCCAATCGGGTGTGTCTGTGGTAGAAAGTTGATGGTCGCCGCAGTTCAGCTTGCCCGCATGTCATGCACACAAAGGCAGATGAGTGGTGGAGCCGAGAGAGATGAGGGGCACGTCAGGGGGATGAGGATCCCCTGACGCGAACAATCCTACCATTATGTCACTGACATGTGGGACCCATAAGCGTGGGTCCCACCTGTCAATGAAGGAAAGGCAGGGCAAGGCAGTGTTAGCCACGTTAGAGGATCCATGTCCATGTCGAGGGACATCGTGCCGTGGGTTGGAGCGGCGTCGTGGGAATCGCTTGTGGGTGTGGCAGTGGTAGAAACAAGAAACGTGATGGTCGCCGTGGTTCAACTTCCATGGACAAGCTGTCATGTCTGCTAACACATGTATATCAAAACTAGAGTGTTTATATTTCAAGCACGTGAACAAGTATTATTCTACTACTTTGGATCCATTGCAACGCACGGGCCAACACATTGGTAGTAGTAGTGTCCATCTCTATCTCTAGCGGCCTTCCCTCGTTCATCCTTTTCTCTCACAAGATAAACTACTCATACAAATGCATCTTGATGTTCCATGGAACGCACGAGGATGTTTCCTTGGGGGTCTCTCCAGCGCGGCGTGGCCGTAGTTGCAAGTTGACGCCCCTTGAGATGCCGACGTTGAGCGGCACTCGGATTTCCTCTGGTGAGCAGGTAAGATGAGTTTGACCACATAGTAAATGCATTCTAAAGACTACTTTCGTGTCCATTTCTAAATTCTCCCCCTGCCCACAGTTTCACAGGTTAGGCTCGGTGCGAGTGGAGATTGGCTTGCATATGTACAGGAGGGTACCAACATCAATTTACAACATTTACAATGGTGACACCATTCCCGTAGAACCTTTGTCCAGCATTGGGATCAGCCATGCAACGGGCCACCACATGAATTGGTACGATGGAACCACGATGAGATTGAATAAGATAGCATGAATCTTGCACATGGCGGTCAAAGGTGGACCATGCTGTCTGCGGGCAATTTGTTGTCATACGAGTAGGAAGACGTTGTGCTCCTTTCTAACCGCATCTCCGCGGTGACAAACCAGGGGACTTATTTTGTATGGGACACATCCTACAATATACTCCCTCTCTCCCAGTTTATTTGTTTTGAATATTTTTGTTTTATAAGTTTCAAATTCAAATTTAGAGCTCCCTATCATATATTGAGATTTCAATGTCCATTAAATCATAGCGTGCATGTATACTAAAGAAACAAATCTCGAGTTTGGCACGAGTTCGTGCTGCGGGAGCACCACAAGCCCTGGCGCAGGAGTTACATTTCCCTCTTAGGGTCGTCGAGACTAAGCTTCAGCCCCTTTGAGTCAATAACATGTGGACCCGATAGTTGACTGGTCCACATGTAATGCTTCCGAAGGCAGAGGGGCAGTGGGGCCAAGATGGGTGAGACGCATGTCGGGGGACGTGTGGTGTCATGGGTTCGAGCGGCGTCGTGGGAATCGCGTGTGGCTGTTGTAGAAACTTGATGTTCACCGCATTTTAGGTGGCCCACATGTCATGCACACAAAGGCAGAGGGGCGGTGCGGCCGAGAGGGGTGAGGCACACGTTGGGGGGCGTGGTGCCGTGGGTTGGAGAGGCGTCGTGGGAATCGCGAGATGAAACGTGATGGTCGCCATAGTTGAACTTCCATGGACAAGCTGTCATGTCTACGGACACATGCACTGCATACCGATCACTGGAAGAAGTAGCAGAGAAAGCTATATATGCGGATAAATAGTTCCTTATAGTCAAGCGGACCCATGCTACTACTCTGTTCCAAAGACATGCACACCATCGAAATAGTCCATCTATATAAATATACACCTAGAGGGAATATTTTTTTACAAGAGAGGAAATAGTTCATCCATCCATAATGCCCTCCTCCTGGTGCAGCATCTTCTTCTTCTTCTTCTTCTTCTTATTCTTCTTCTTCTTCTTCTTGTTCTCATTCTCCATGGGAGACAGCTTCGCAACAAGCTCTTTGGACCTTGCAGCTATCTCGAAACTCACACGGGCATCGAGGGCAGCATATTTTATCCGCTCGTACGTCAAGGGATAATTCTCCCATCCAGACGACCTTAATGCCACCGTCTCGTCACCCTTCTGAAGATTTGTACCGAGCACAAATTTTGCTACGTCGAATAGGGATGGTGTCTATTTATCACAATCTTCTACAGGAATTTTGATTCTGGTTTGTAGGTCAGCGATGCTTTTCAAATCAAGGTTGTACGGCTCCAGCTTCTGTTTGTCCCCTTCGATGGCTGCCCCACATAAGTATATGTCCTACCGAGACAAGAAATCGTGAAGGTCACCTGGTATGGAGGGCGAGTGTATGATGTGGTACACCAAAACATCATCTTCGAGGCATAGCTGAAGGACGGCGGCGTGCTAGATCTTCCCAGGGGCACGCTCCGTGTACTCTGCGTCGAGATCGATGACCCTCGTCTCTACCTTTTTGAGGGAGTTGGATACATTGTTGATCCACTGCCGAACAACCCTTGGGTGGATGGTGACGGTGGCAACTATGCGCATCGATCCTTCGACGAGGACATGTTGGATGCTAAAAACCTGCATCTCGATCGCTTTCGCCATTTGGAACTGCTTGAACGGAGGGCTATGGTTTGGAGAATTAGGATTAGATGGCTAGTCTAACTAAAGTAGTAGATGATTATTTAAAGCGGTTAAAACAATGTGAACGCAGTGGGGTTTGGAAGCAAATGAAGAAGAAGGGGAGGTGAAGAAGCCGAGGAGAATCGGTTCCCGATGGAGAAGTAAATGGGAGAAGTGGCGTGCAGGCAGTTGATTAGATGGCTAGGTAGACTAAACGAAAAGGCTATGCGGGTAGACTGATGAGTCGTACCTATTCGTGTACGTGACCATCCTTCCTGATAGGTGGGACCTATGCAAACAGATAAAAAATGTGGCGTATCTTCTTCTTTTTTGAGCGCGTGAGTGGGAGACACAACATTCTCTGGTTAAGGAATACTCCCTCCGTTTAGGTGAGTATAATTCACCTTATGAAAATCAGGTTTTCCCAAAACCTTTAGGCGTGGAGCATTAACTTCCTGCTCGATCCCCTCCCAGCCTCGTTAGCCAGCATTCTCTTCCTCTGCTGCCGCGTTCTACCTTTCCATTTTCCCTCTTCTCAAGTGTGGAACGATCTGCATGCCCTCCTTGATGCACCAGAACGACCACTGCAAGCATCACGGCAGGGCATTGATTGGGCATGCACGAGAATTTGGTTCTGCTCGCAATATGGATGATACCTGAACGATGAAGTGAACAGGCATGCTAGCACGGGAGACCTATTTCCGCTATACAATACTGGAGTACTCATGTTCCTACTAGTAGTAGTAGTAGTACAACTGTGGTACACTTGATGGTCAAAATACTATTCATCCGGTCCTCACAGTGAAGTGACAACACCCTGCGCCTAACACTAGTCTAGGCGGCGTGTTCGGGTTACCAAAGTCAGCCTCACCCTGTGCACTGCGCAGTCTGTCACCGCTGCTGTACAACACATTGGCGCCTTGCCTCGTCTCCCTCTCCGCTCACATAGCACCACTCCATCTCCATCTCCTTCTCTGTCTCCGTCCCCGTCTCCATCTCAATGTGCCCCAGTGGACCGTTGCCTCACTCGCCTCCCCCAGTACCACTATTCCCTCGCTAGCCGCTCCAGCACCGACAGCCTTCTGCCCCGTAAATCAAGCCCCCCAAAACCCCCACCTTCCAAACACCACCATGGCCGAAAGCGAACCGCGCAGCAGCCATATGAGCCGCGATTGGAGCAATCTCCCCAGTGAAATCCTCGACCTCTATTGTTCGTGCATGGATATGTTGAGTGCCCAGTGAAATCCTCAATCCGATATCCATTAGCCAACACTTCTTTGCATGTATGTAGTGGGTCGCCGTACATCATTTCCCTCGACATCGATCCGATCACCATCACCTGAAACTTCTTGGCAGGTATGTACTGGGTCGGCATCAACTCCCACTAGATAGTTGCCTTTAGAGAAGACGGTAAAAAGCAGGTGCTCGTGAACTTCCAGACCTCCCATGAGATTATCGTTCCTCCGTTGGATTAAATAGAGTATTACCATCACGGTCCAAGTCATCTAGATTACCACGTCAGTTGGACGGACCTTGTTTTGCAGAAGATTGTAATCTGCCAAGTGCCCACACGACATGCAAATTACGCAGACTTCAAGCTAATTGCCTTGTTCGGCCGTGGACTCGCCTATCTTTACGTCGGTGCCTTCTTTAGCTGGAGAGAACCCAGCTCGCAGTGGATCATCGTCAAAGCTGATACACACTTTTGTGATGCTATTGAACACAATGGCATCATCTACGCGATCGACAAAGCAGATGGCACCATGTATTGCTAGGACAGCGCGTGTAAGTTGTTTCCGTCTCATGTTAATGATGACGCCATGATACTATTTGAACTTTTTGTGATGATTGGCATATCCCTGTTTGAGCAGAATTTGAGTAGAACTATGGCAATGTATTAGAGACGCCGTAAATCAGGTATATTTGGAATGAGTTAATTCATGCGATTGTGACCATGTCATTACAGCCAATTTGTACCCCGAATAATCAAACGGTTAGCAATATATGGATATTATCCTTATTTTACAGTAATCTATATACTACTACTAAATATGAGTGTGTATCAATGGCCATGTTAGTTTCCTCATTTTCATGATGTAGAAACATCCACCACACTGTTGGTTTCATCTAACCATACATTAGGGATGTAAATGTCCATATGGAGAACTCTATATTTGGAAGTAGTGAAATCCTGCAATGCTTACCATGTGTACATACCTATGTTCGCCCTTTAGCAATCAATGGCTAGAATAATATCCTCACATTTTTTTGCCCACAGAACACGAGTATATAACAATGCATGGTCTGTTAGTTACCTTGAAGAATTTGTTTGTGATGACAGAACATGATTACATAACATGCATGACATGGTAGTTTCCTGTGAAGAATCGATTGCGAGATAACATGAGTATAACCATGCATGGCACTTCTATATTTTCGAACCCAGTATACATTTCCCTGTATTTTCCTCCCAGTTCCAACAGGGACATATCAATGATGTTTCTTGCATTATCCTACTCATACTCTGAACAATGTGGATCTTACATTAACAATGCCTGTCCTTTTTGATATGATGCAGTGTCCCTACAATTACTGCCCTTTGTAATCACACCACCTTTGCCAAAATCAGGGAAGCACAACTGGTTCCTCGCTCGATCAGACGACGGCAAAAGACTGATGATCATTCGGACACATGAGCCGGAAAAGTTATATTGCAAAAACCCCACTATATACAAGCACCGTGTAATACGTGAGTATCCGGACAGTGGCTGTTATGTCTATGAGCAGGATACTAGCTTGTTGGGGCCTTTACGATTTTTTAGTTGGAGGCGGGTAAACAGCCTTGGTTCACACTCTCTGTTTCTCGGACTCAATTATCCGATTAACCAGGAGATCACCGTCGGCAAGGATTTTGATGGCAGAGAGGCTCTGTTTTCTATGGAAAACTGTCTCTACACGGCGAGCCCTAGGAGTTCGGGAGCAAACTCCCCTGATTGTCAACGATATAGCCTGCAGCCAAAAGAAGGTGAGAATGAAAAAGGCATCCGGATTAACTTTGATCCTTGTATGTCTCAATTACGACATGTAGTGATGTGGTTCAAGCCTTCAGGTTGATAGGTAATTGGGTTGTTGCATCGAAAGGGTGGAGTACTGGTGTCTCCGGATCACTGGTCGCTGAAGCGGGGCTGCAAATTATGATGGTGTTGGATCATCTCTTTGAATGACTTTGTTGTCTTTGCTGCTGGTTCTGGATGGGTAGTTCTTTCTTTTGTTATACATATTCCTTGCCATTTGGTCATCCTCGTCTATGTCACTCTTACTATGTAATAGTTGTTTCTGTTTAGAATGTCATTCTCGTCTAGATCACGAGAGTCTGAGCGCTGCAGATGGGTGCGTTTTGGTGGTGTAGCAAGACTTCTAATGAACTATCATGTCTTGCTGTTTATGTCAGTAGTAGTCACTAGTCAGTGTTTGAATGTTGTATATATCGTTGTTTCGAACTGTTTATTGTCTCGAACTACTGGTGGGCTAAATGAGGGCATCACCATTCTCCAGTGTTCAGAGTATATCTCCTTTTTTCAAGTTATATAATTTGAGCTCAGTGTCTTTTCAATGATGTACACTTGATTGGGCCAGTGAGGTGTCGTTGAATATGGGCCGAGTAGTAATGCAATGCCAAACAGGTCAATTATGACTCTCAGGCCGGGCTCTCAAAAGATCCTGAATAAAAGGCCGGGCTCTCCAAAAAATAAAGAATAAGGACTCTTAGGCCGACATGTGGGCGCCACCGGTGTTTTCGTGCGCTTGCGCGCCGAGAGCATATTGGCGCGTGCTCGAAATTCATACTACCTTTTCATCCCCAGTCTCTCGCCCCTCCCCTACCTCTGGAATCTCGATTCCTACTCCAGTTCCCCCAAATCCCCCTCCTGTACTCCCTGTACTCAAGCGCACTATCATGTCGCCGGTCAACGCGGATCTCCGAGCCGGAGATCCTGAGGTCTGTCCTGCCTTCGATCGCTGCATGCTGTCGCTCAATAGTGGCATGGCGGCGCTTGATGACCAGTTTGCCGGCAAAGTGCTGATGGTAACCATCAACGGCGGCCGTCCTCCCGTCTCACTAGAAGACCTTGTCAAAGCTCTTGGCATTACGCACGGCATCCAAATAAGTGACTTTCTCGTCAAAGTCTGTACGCCACCGGCTGATTTCTTCGTCAGGTTCCAGACAACTTTTGACTGCAGTTGTGTGTTCGAATCTTCCCGACGTTTGTTCTGTGATGGCGCGCTGGTGAGCTTTGATCGGTGGCACCCAGGATGGGGCTCAGTGCCCTCTAAGCTTGAGTTTTTAACAAAGCTTACCTTCCACGGCATGCCTCGACGTGCTTGGAATAGCGAGTCCATGAACGAGCTTATCAATGACCTTGGAGGTGAGCTTGTAAGTATGTTTGTTCCTCTAGACAGCTGGGCTCTGACGGTTATGGCATGGATGAAGAAGCCGTCCACCATACCGAAGGTGATTGGTGTTGAGATACCGGTGCAGGAACCGGGGTTGTACTATTCGTCAACACCAAGGCCGCCGCGGACCATGTTAGGGATGTACCTGTATCGAGTGTTCGTGCATGTTGAAGAAGTGGTCAATCCATCAATCGAAGTCCTGCCGCTGCCACTGGTGCCAGGGTCCGTCGACGACGTCCATTACAGTAGTCAACGTCAGAATTTCTCCGTGTTGCTTGGAACGATGGATGGCACAGGGCCTACTCCATCGCGCGGCAGAGGCCACTGCTTCTTTGGGAGAAGAGGTAGGGTTGGCTGCCTGGATGTGCTCTAATTTGAGGTAACAACTGAATCTTGTTAGATACTAGTTAAACCCAAGCTATAGGTGTGAAGCAATGATATGCCAGTACATTGGATTGTGACCTATTCTAATTTTGTACCTGAACTTTTTTTAGAAAGGGATGTACGTGAACTTAATGTGCTAGCAGAACTTATTGTGTTGTCTGTCTGTTTTCTTTGCACACAACATTCAAGATATTTCCCCGTCACTGATAAAGACGATGAACCTTTATGTACGACTTCGTTGGTTTCAACATAGCCCTTCCCGTAGCGATCCACTGCTTCCATCCTGATTGTGCCACCTGCGTGAAATTTTTGTATGCAAGTTCAGTGTGCTATGATGTTCTATATGATTGTATCAACTATATAAGTTTTTACTGAGCATCAGCAATGCATATGGCTGAAAGATGTATTTACGAGCATTGACTGATGGGTCTCTATCTCTCTATCTCTCTCTCTATCTCTCTCTCTCACACACACACACACACGCACACGCACAAGTGGGACCCGTTAAATTATTTATTTCCTTGTGATAGCTTTTAATTAGGTTCCACTGTAATCTAACTTTTTCCTTAAGTTATTAATTGAGCTCAGTGACTTCAAAAAGTTGTACAAAAGCCTTGTTTGGGCCATTCCGGCGTCGCTGAATGTGGGCTGAGTAACCATGTTAGGTTGTACTGTACTATACATGCCTTTTTTTCAACATGAGCAATGCAACTGGGCCAACAGTTGTGCACAATATCCGGGTCAACTTGTTATTCTCCGTCCCGCTGGGCTGCAAACTTTCCTAGGACGTATGCATTAGGATTAACAAGAAAATGGACTTTAAGAAATAATAAATGGAATGTAATTATAATAACTAGGCAGTAACTATGCACCAAACACGTAATTAGTTTAAAAAATATATTATTTTTGGAATTTGAAAATTTTAATTTCATTACTTGTTGCGCGCGCAATATTTTGTTGGATTTTAATGTAATACAACTTTATTTGGAAATTATATTTAACCTGACTAGAAATTTTGGATAAAAATATTTCGGATCCCATCAAAATGTGGGAATTTTTTTTGAATTCTGTTTTGAGCGGTTGTTTGAAATTATTAATCATTGTCCTAGCTAGAAGTTGGGTTGTACTTTTAACAAACTGTAAATGGGCTATAGTAAATTCCATTAGAATTAAAAAATGGGATGTACATTCTTACAAATCGCAAATGGGCTATATGTTCTCTGCCAAATCCGAGCTGTGGGCCTACTAAGTTGACGCATACCAAGGGCTTTGTCTTTGCTAAAAACAAAGGGCTTTGTCAACTTAGTCAATATAAACGATTCTAGCTGCAGTGATCGTACGATGTCCATCCAACGGCCGTAGTGCTTCTTCAATCTCTGGTCTTCTTGCTCCAGCCGCCCAAAGCATCGTTGGTCGTGCCGCATGCTCCTGCCTCCCGTGGCGGCTGTGCTGCCGTGGAGGCCTCACCGCCCCCTACTATTCCCACCGCTGGCCAGGCCCTGTGACGACGGGAGCCTCACACCGCAGCCAAACCAGTGAACCCTCGTACTCCTCTCCGCGCGGGCTTCCATTGCCGCATCTTCCTCGGATCCCCGTCGTCCCCTTCCTAGGCCTCGCTGTCGTCCACCGCCGTGGTGCTCTCTGCGTGGCATGGTCAACGTGGTCAAGGAACGACTTCCATCGGATGTGGACTATACGTGGAGAGGCTGACAGCTGGGTCCATGGCCGCAGTAAGGAAGTGCCTCCTTATTACGCGGAAAATAATGATTCCTCCACCTGACAGCTGGGACCCACCGTACGAGCCACTGTATTTCACGAAAAAAATGTTTCCCCCTCATTGCTGGGACCCACCAGCTACATCTTCGCATGCAAGGAAGTGCGTGACAGTCGGGACCCAACTGGTCGAAGTGTACGTAGCATTGTCATTCTGGTCATGAACGTGTACGTACATACTGGTTGTTGTAGAGGCGTGCACGCGTCGTAGTAGAGGCGCGCATGTGTCATAGTAGAGGCGCGCACGTAACATGTACACGTACGTACAGCGGCCAGGGTGCAAGAAAGAAAATACGGCCACGTATGTGTACATACGGGCGGGGTCTTGAACGCCTACTCGCGCATATATACGTACGGCCATGGCTCGTGTACATTGGCTGGGTCGGAACGGAGAAACAGTGTCGTCGTGTGTTCATGGGGAGCCAACTGGCTGGGTCGGAACGGAATGTGTGGTCGTGTTCATAGGGAGGGCTTGGACGGAACAGGCGATGGAAACGAGGCCTGGCGTACCACAGAACGGAGGAAACGGCCTTGTGTTCGACCGACCACGTTCGAAACAGGATCCTGTTCATCAGGAGGGGTCTGGCGTAGCGTAAAACGGTGGAAACGGACCTCCTACGGCTGAAAGGGGGTCCTGTTAATCAGGAGGGGTGTGGCGTACCGCAAAATGGACGAAATGGACTTGTGTTGGAGCGCTACGGTCGAAACGGGGGTCCTGTTCATCGGGAGGGGTGTGGCGTACCGCAAAACTGGACTCCACGGGATACTGTTCATCTCCACCGTCGACCTCCTCCAGCCACTACGGGCTACTGTTCATCCACCGTCGACCTCCTCCAGCCTCCACCTGCGACTGTTCATCCACGGGCTCCTGTTCATCCAGCCTCCACCGCGCGCTACTCCACCGGCTACAGTTCAACCAACCCTCTCCACGGGCTACTGTTCAACCACCCCTCCACGGGCTACTGTTCATCCACCCCTCCACCGCCTACTGTTCATCCAACCCTCCACACCACGGGGTCCTGTTCATCAAGAGGCAACGCCACGGGTCCTGTTCATCCACTCCCACCGCTCACTGTTCATCCAAGCCCCCCCCCCCCCCCCCGCAACACTCACTGTTCATCCAGAGAGGCAGCATCGATCGGCTTCAGTTAGCAGCAGTAGCGAAGGAATCAATCGCTCGGGTTCAGTTAACAGCCATCGATCGATCGCTTGGGTTCAGTAACGCCTAGCCTGAAGTGCAATCGCTCGGGTTCAGTTACAGCCCAACGCCTCGCTCAGGTTCAGTTAGAGCCAACGCCTCGCACACACGCGCGTACGTGTACGAGAGAAATGCGCATCGCTCGGCCCCGACCTCCCACTGTAATCGGGAACTCCCTGAAATTTTCCTCCCCCTCGCTTCTACCATGGTTTTTTCCTTTATGGACGACCCAAAGAATGTCATGCATCTGCGTCTCCAGCCCGCCCAGGACAAAAAGCCCATTTTCTGTCATGATTTTTTGTCATAGAAGTAGGAGCCCACCACATCTATGATGATACCGGGTTTTGTCACAATTAGCGTCATAGAAGTGTCATATGTATGACAGAAAAAAATCGTTGGGCCCAAAATGTCACGGATGTGTCTTTTTTTTGTAATGATGTGGGACCGCATATGAGCAAATAGATGATGGGCTCCGTGCTTCCGCTGGCTGGCTGAGAAGAGAGATAGAGGAGGGCTGAACACGGACTCCAGGAAATTTGTTCTACGTAACCAGCACCTCGATAAGGCTCGATATAGTGGGGTGGCATGGGCCATAACTAGCATTCATGTCTAGCAGTACGGCACACACCACCCACACGAGTCCCATCCAACACCAATTTTGTTGGAGTCTGTGCTAGAGCCATCTCTTCTCCCTCCTGTTTTCTCAGCCATCGCACGGTGGGCGGGGTGGGGGTTTGCCGATAGTCGGTTTGCTCAATTATGGTCCCACTTGTAAGTGAAAATGCAACACCGCACGCATTCCCCCTTGAGCGGCATGCCGGACCAACCGTGTGGGGCTGCGACGCAAACACGGCGGGCTTTTCCTTTTGAACTTGTAACTTGTAGGATTTCGTTCTGCTCCATGGCGCGACCGATAGATAGAAATAACGATTTTCCCTATAGTAATGAGAAGTTTGGTTCTGGCACGGTTCATGCATGGAGTACCTACGAAAATTATGAAGTTGATGCGAAAGGTAAGATAATTACTAGTAGTACCATATACTATTACATGGATTTGACGAAAAGATAAAAATACATACGGATCCATCAACGACATCCTCACGCCCTAGTGCGTTGGGTCACCAACTGATGTGTCAAGAGCAGCGGCGTTGGCGGCGAGCTCAACGTGCTTCTGAACAATGCCGTCCAAGGTTGCCCTGCGGTCCAAGAAGGCCAGCGTCCTATCTTGCATCTAGTAGTCCTTGTGGACGATTTGCGCATAGACATGGGTGATTATGTTGATGGTGTCTTGCTGCGCCATGCACTGCTCGGCGAGCGTGACCTCGAGGTGGACATTCTTCGGCGCGACGGTGGGCAGTCGCAGGGCCACCAGTGCGTTGAAGAGCTTGTCACCATAGTGGCCTTTGAGGGTGGCGGGCATCACAGAGCCTGGGCACGTCGGCTGGAGGCGTACGTCAAGGTTGTCTGCGAGCTTCTTGACGACGGTGAACCTGTCGAGGAAACCAATGAGGACCTCATCGAACAAGGAGCCGAAGATGTCGTCCAAGAAGCCCCTCGCCCTGGCAGCCTCAAGCACTACCTAGAGACGTTCCTCAGTGTCGGGCCGCAGGCTGGCATCGTGGACCATCTGGCATAGCTGGCTGATGCTCGCACTCATCGCCTCCATGGGTCTAGCTTAGAGGGTGATTGGATCCAAGGGACTTCTAGTCAACAGATCTTGCAATTCGAGTGATCACTCTTGCCCTTGGTTTGTGTGCGTAAGTGCGTAGGATTTCGTACTACATTGGACTGGCGGGGAGCCTTTATATGAGAAGTGCAGATTGCGTTGAATTCATGTGCGTGTTGGCCATCTACTCCTCAGCCCTCTACTACACCTGCCTTTGGCTATATGACAGGTGGGCCAGCCACCCGTTGGGCCCATGTGTCATTCACCCTAAGGCAGTTGCAGTAAGTCAATGAAGTTGCATCCCCCTCCGTGTCGGTGCAGTATAGTCATCTCACCGGACCTTTAGTTGGGGCCAAACCAGAGAAGTTTTGACATTTGATTTAACTAATAAAATGTTAATGCAGGTAAACAAAAATGTTGTGTAAGTCACCTTACGAAAACCAAATAATCCCAAAACACTTAGGCACGGTACATTAACTCCCTCCTCGTTTCTTATTTCATGACATATCAACCAATGAGAGATGTGGGTCGTGCATGCTTTCAATGACTTGAGACTACCAAACATGACATGTAGTGTTTAGTTCATTGCATGTAATCCTATTAATTAGCAAAAAGACATTAAGTTCTCTTGCCGATAGGAATAAAACAATACACCATGTATTTATTCACAGAGGGAGTAGTACATTTTTTGTGACATGCATTACTAGATATTGCTAGCCAAATACTAAAATCCAGATGGACGTGGTAGTACTCCTAAATTCAGACGGTGGTGCTAGTAGTACTAGTAGTAGTAGTACCAATGTAGTAGCACTGTACTACCCGTTGGTAAAATTATTATGTGATGCTCCTCATAGTGAAGTGACAAGACTCTGCGCCAGAGATGACACCTGAGTATAGACGCCGTGTTCGGCATACCATACTCAGCCTCACTGTCCGCAGTCACTATCATCATGGCTGTAGAGCTAGCCTACTTACAACTAGATGTGTTCAACATAATTTCCCGTGCGTAGATACCCGTGCATTGCACGGAACACCAAGATTGAGGGTGGACGCCTGGGCGGCGCTGGCAGCGGCCATCGCGCGAGATTTTTCCATGGACTTCTAGATGTGGTGGGGAGGAGATGAGGCTGATTGTGAGATACAAGGAGTTGATTGTAAGTACGGAACAAGTGCGGGCATCTTTTTGCAAAAAAGGAGAGGTTTGGTTTGTATGTGCCAGATCTAGATCCGACAGCTATTGGTGAAAGATGGGAGGCACAACATCATCACCAACTCAGGACTTGTTTGATTCGCAGGATTTTGAAAATGCAGGAATATGACACGGCAATATTACAAGTTTCAAACTGATATTACAAATGTTATGAGTAATGTTGCACCTACGAGGAGGGAATTACTAGGAAGTTTATGTAAGAACTTTTGTTACTTTAGGTGGATGTAGCATTATCGTGCAAACTAAAATCCACCGCCCTGACAAGTCACTAATGGGCAAATAAGTTTTCGAGCCTCTAGCCACTTGATGTTTGAAAAACAAATTCAGCTTCTGCGGAGACTTTGTCATTTAGGCTTAGACGCTTGCGGTGATCAGCACGCCATTCATTGTAGCGCCAAAGAACGCCAAACCTCATTACCTTGAGCACACTTGCCTCCAAAACAAAGAACCTAGCCAATTTAATCTCAGATGTGCTGCCTCGGTAGTCGATCAAATCAATTTCTGTAAGACGGAGATTAAGGCATTCGATGAGATTGTTATAGTGCAGCACATTTTTCACTTTCAGGTCTTTTTTTATCTGCAAAAGAAGAGAACATATTAGAGCAGCTGGCTATATAAGATTGCCTTGTCATCGAGAGGTACCGATATCACTCGCTCATACAATAGGGTTGACTGGCTAGTGATATTTTTTCACTCTCTCTCTCTCTCTCTCTCTCTCTCTCTCTCTCTTTCTGTTTCCTCTCATTTACTTAGGAGCACGTGAAGAGCTTGGGCATTTGTTGCCTTCCACTATGTGGCCGATGCCATATTTGGCAAAAGTATGCCACATAATATGCATCAATGTCAAATCAAAAGATTTTGGCACCGCTCTCGTGATGTGAGAGAGTTGGCACCGCTGTGCACACAGACCCACATGTATAAACAAATCAATCAAACCAACTACACCAGCCTCTCACTCTCCCAAACAAGTGTTTTTTATTGCCTCAGTCCTCTCTCTTCGACGCAAGTGTTTTTTCATTCCGTGAGTTAATTTGGCACCGGAGCAAAGTAGGTGATCCAGATTGGGGCACCAGGTGAGCAATGGAGGGGAATCGATGCCAAATGCATCACAAGTGAATTTGGCATGTGTTTTGGCCTACATAGTGGAGGGCCGTTATAGCCCACTTTTGTACTACCTCATATTTAGTATAAAATTATGAACATAGATTTACCTAAGAAAATGCCAATGCATGTCACTAAAAATTACACTATTTTAAATTATGTTCAAATACGAATCCAACGATATAGTTCTTAGTGACATGCATTAACATTTTGTCAGTTCAATCTATGGTCAAATTTTGATACTACAAAATAGGAAGAGTAAACCAGGATGGGGGTAGTACTTGCTCTTAGGGTAACCATAGAGTTACTGGAGTAGTCTAAGTTACTTTCCACTATGACTAGCCTAGGCTACTATAGTAGTACAACAAAAAAACGATGCAGGTGATCATGTGAGAAAAAATACTAAAAACATTTCTTTCGGTGTAGTGCATAGATGCAGTTTTGAACACTACACTTGTCATCATAATTTGGGAAATTTACGAAAAAAATTGAGCTACGTTGTGATTACCGTTTACTAATAGAAAAGAAGTTTCACCTCGATGAGTAGCTTCTCCGTGCACGGAAAGCATGTAAGGAATCCAACAACTTGATCCAGATTGGGGCCGATAGATTTTATTGCCAAGATCTTCACTGTGCGCATAGACTGGTTCAAGCTTGTGGGAATCATTTTCTGGAAGACGGTTGTAAATACATCAAGAAGAAATTTAAAAATGTGAATTTCAAGAAGACAAAGAAGAAGATCAGTGTTGTACCTGAACAATTACGGATCCAATAAAGAGTTCGAAGAATTTGGCAGATGAGTACACCAATGCTGTCAATTTCTGTGCGTCAATGACCCTGATTTTTTTTGGACATTCTAGATCCGATGCAAGCAATCTCTCAAGGAAAGGCGCATTCTCAATGACTATAACATGGAACAGCTAGAGTGATCTCTTCCCGATTGATGTCTTGTTGCGGGGCCAGCAAGACACATAAATCCATCGGAGATTCGTCGAGGCGATGTGGAGGCTAATGAACCCATGGATCTTCTCAAGACGAAGATACTCGAGCGCAGTACAGCTGCGGAGCAGGTGCTCCAAGCCTTCTTCGAGATGACAACATCAAAGAGGTCGATCTGCTTGAGTTGAGGGATAAGAAGGGCGAGCGTGGCATTAATCTGGGGAAGATAGCAGGAGCTGAAGCTGGTGCGGCGCAGCATTAGCGTGAGGTGGAGCACGGACAGTGGCAGAGAGCGACAATGTCCAGCTTCAAAGCTGAGCTCCTCGATCTGATCTATGGCGGGGGATAAGAACCAATCGTCGAACTTGGGTTGGACCTTGAAGTTGGTACTGAACATGCGGATGTCAAGGCGTCTGGCTGGCCCAGGGTGCGATGAAAGGATCTTGGAGACTACGGCCATGCGTTTGCAATCCCTGTCGCAGAGGTAGCTGTCGACGGTGAGGTTGAGGGGGACGCGGCGATAGAGGGGGCGCCACTGCCGGGAGAGCAGGGCAGTCCGCACGGCAGATTTGGTGGGGGGAGTTCGATGATGACGACCAACATGTCGTCGGCGAGGTCCAGGCTCGCCGAATGCGGTTTTGGCTCAAGCCGCCTCTGCTTGTTGCCTGCCTCACCGTCCATCTCAACCGGTGGCGACGCCGGTGTACACGTGTGCTGGTGTGTGTTGTGTGCTGGGTGTGCATGAGTGTGTCCTTCTGTGCATGCCGCCGCGCAGTGGTGAATTGTGCGCGAGTGAGTCCTTCACGCGGAAGAAGTGTGTCCTCAATGCACCCTCAATTTACTAGCGTGCGGGGTGCTACCCAAGTGGTTTAAACTCTGTTTACTTCACTGCGTGTCAAATGGGCCTCTAGTTTACTTATTTTCACCCACTGCCACATGGGCCAGCACACGAAGATATAGAACACGAGTTGATAAGGCAGCATGTGGACTGGTTGACTGGTAGATTAAACAATATATGGAGCTATACGTTAACACAGTGAGCGTATAATCTGTCGGTATAGAGAGTTCTAGTGAGAGGGGAGGCCCATGAGAGATAGCAGAGAAAGAGAGAGAGAGAGCTACTCCCTTCGTTCGATAATGTAGTTCCAACATTTTTTTAAAGTCAAACTTTTGAAACTTTGACCAAGTTTATAAAGAAATTACTTATATCTACAATACCAAAGATAAATGATAGTATGAAGTAAGTACATGTTGTGATGAATCTAATGATCATTCCAGATGTAAATGTTTTTCTCCACATATACCTGGTCAAACTTTTCTGAGGTTTGACTTTTCAAAACATCCATATGCTTATGGACGTGAGAGAGTCCCTAACTAGAGAGAGAGAGTGAAATAGAAAGAGTGAGTGAAAAAAGTGTGTGTGTATGTGTGTGTATGTGCGAAAGAGACATCAACAACACACGATAAAATTAGAGAAAAAGTGTGTGTGTCTTATGCAAACATATCACGCATGCATCTTCGACAACGGAAGCAAGGTGAGGAGATAGTGTGTGGTTGTTTGCAACCAAGAGAGAAAGACCCCTAGCACGTGGCCAAGAGGGGTCTGAAAAACAAGGGAGGGAGGTCGAGAGAGACGTACAGAGAAAATTCAGACATGGGGAGGAGAGAGTGTCTGTTTGTCATAGAGAGATCCCCTGGAGATCGTGATGGGCTTACATGGGTGGGAGATCGAGTGACAAGGTGTGTGCACGATTGAAGATACGCTGAGAGATATCGAGATAGACGTATGGATGGAAGGAGACAATACGTGTGTTCCTGATGGCTAATGAGAGATAATCATACTTAGGGGGGAAGTGCTTGCGCCTATGATGGAGTGAGGGATTATGGTACTTAGGGGGTACATGTCACATAGAGAGAGAACAAGGGCGGAGAGTGTTGGATGGTTCTTTATGTATAGCGCGAGCAAGACATGTGTATGTGTGAACCAGGGAGATATAAAGTTTGAGAGAGATTGAGGAGCCCCGATAAGGCCGAGTGGTGCATCAGATAGCTAAGAGGGGGAAAGAGATATTCCATCCGCTCGATAATGCAATGCATGTAAATTTTTTAGAAGTCAAACTTTGGAAACTTTGAACAGGTTTATGAAAATGTTATTTATATCTACAATACCAAAGATACATCATACAAAACTACATCTCATGGTGAATATAATGGTATATGTTTGTCGTTCTAGATGTAATTATTTTTCTCCATGTACATGGTCAAAGTTTGTGATGTTTGACTTTTCAATAAATCTATATGCTATGGACCGAGGAGAGTGCCTAAGTCGAGAGAGATCAAGTGCATGTGAAGGAGAATGAGTAAGTGTGCAAAAAGAGTATGTGTGTGAAAGATAAAGTGACAACAAACGATAAATTAGAGAGCGAGTGTGTTTTTCATTTCTTATGCGAACATATCACACATGCATCTCCGAGATAGAAAAGTGAGGCGAGGAGATACACGAAGATAGCTAGTGTGTGATTGTTTGCAACGGAGAGAGACACCCCTATAGCACATGTCCAATAGAGGTCTAGCCAACAAGGAACAAAGGTCGAGAGGGACACATGGAGCACATGGACGCATGGGGAGGGAGAGAGGGTGTGTTTGTGATAGAGAGATACCCTCGAGATCGTGAGGGGTGCGTGCGTGATAGAAAGATGCCCCGAGAGAAATTGAGATAGACCATGCACATGTTTGTGATGGAGACTAAGATTAGCTAGTCATATACATATAGGGGGGACTGTGTGTGCCTACAATTGAGTGAGAGACCATCATACTTGGCTAGGTAGGCATGAGATTGTGTGTGTGTGTGTGTGTGCATGTGAGATGGAGAGAGAATGAGGGAGAGAGATAGAGTTTTAGATGGGCCTATCGAGTGCGAGTGAGATATGCATGTGTATGTGTGACCCAGGTAGATGGAGAGTTTGAGAGAGAGGGGGAAGAGCTCCGAGACGACAGGGTGGTGCGTGAGCGAGTTACGAGCAACGACCCAAGGAATCTGTGTGCCTACAATGAGTGCACCCAAGAGAAGTAGCTTGGACTACAGTATCATACATAGTGTGCGAGAGAGACCTATAGATGGAGTATATATGCATGTGAACTAGAAAGACCCCCCCCCCCACACACACACACAAAGAGAGAGAGGTGGAGAGAAAAGGATAGGGACCAACAAGGTTTGTGTGTCGGATGCGTGCCGCAGAATTGAAGATTGTCGGAGAGAGAGAGAGAGAGAGAGAGAGAGAGAGAGAGAGAGAGAGAGAGAGAGAGAGAAGGAGTCCGGGAGAGGGGGAGGTCGCGTTTTATGCATGAAAGACTGATATAAACCATGTTTCCATATAAACTTGCATTCAAATATTTAAATTGGAGAACATGTAGTCTGCAATTTACACATGAACGGATATATGCGTATATCAAATAACTTCTTTAATTTGACTTTCAACATGTTCATGGAGTACTATAATATTGTACAACATGCTACTCAATTGAGGTGTTCAATTTTGGATTTAGTTCACTATTTTGACCTGGTGAATGAGCTATTTCATTGAATCGAGATATTTCATTTTGGGTTTGATTCCCATTTTTGAGTGGGTCAACTATTTGTCATATAGTAAATCGCTAGCCACGAGCATGTAAAAACACATTACTCCCGAGCATCATCTCTCCATCTAAAAAAGAAGTGGCAAGCTAATATTTCAAAATTTTATTCGAATCGACTTGGCAAGGTAGATGTGGATGGTCGTTCTCCCAAAATTTGAACGAACTGATAAACATCCTCTCCTCGGTGGAATTCACCTGAGCAAATAAATGGGAGACGCGAAATTACTGTCCTATGTGGGACACGCATCAATTGGCCCATTGTACATCGAGGTAGGTTCGTAACTTCACCCAAGTGCGCCTTCTCCTCGGTCGAAATGACATGTGCCGAATAATTCATAAACCATGGTCGGCAAAACATGCTCTCCTCGCACGAAATAGCTCGCACCCACTATTTCAAAACACGCTCTCCTCGCCCGAAATCGCTCGCGCCCACTATATTTCAAAACACGCCCTCCTCGCCCGAAATCGCTCCCGCCCACTATTTGGAGAGAAGCAAAGTTACTCTACTATACCCAACCCTCAGTACACAGACCCAAGCCGAGAAGCCTAAAGGCAGGGGTAGAACTGTAACTCCCCCTCACATTACAGACAAATGCGTCTGTAAGACATGGTTCCACTCCCCTCCCAATCCCCCCCCATTCATACCTCGTGGGCACCAAATCACCTTCTCCCCGGAAGCTCCCTTCTCCCGAGCCATGAAACCTCAGTCCCTCCTCCCTGGTGCCCCCCACCGCACCAATTTCACAGCCGCCCTCCTCCCTAATGTCGGAGACGTTGTCCATTTGCCGTCGTGCACTGGGTCGTGTGCCTATTACTCCGTGCTGCTGGAGCTTCCTCGACGATGGCCATGTGAACCGTATTGGAGCCGATTCACCCCCGTCGTTGTTCACGCGCCGGAGCAGCTCCAACTTTGGATCCATCCAGAGTCTCCGTGCTGCTTTCCTATAGCCATCGACCATCGCGACATCATTGTTTCCCTACCGCCGGTCGCCACCGCAACTGCGCCGGCCTCACCAACTCAGCAGCTGGACCTGCCTACTTCACCATGCCGCCAGATAGGTCGCACCCTCATCTCAAATCACTTTATTTAGGCATTAGTTGTCTGAATTTTTATTCTAGGCCAATTGATTCCCAATGGGAAGCAGCAACCCTCGAGGCGGCGGAGCTCCTAGGCTGCCGGTTCGCTAGTGTCTAACATAAGGGTGCGGGGCCAAAAGTTCACCACGGAAGCAGCGCTTAGATGGCTATCTTAGAGTTGCGTGGGTTGAAGGTACTGCCGCCGCCGGATCTGGATGACGGGGAGTCTTTGTGGATTGGCCCGGGGGCGGCGCAAACACGGCAATGCGGTGGGGTGGGGAGCTGGGTTTTGGCCGGGGCCATGGACGACGGAGGCAGGCTGCTCTGCGGTTGGTCGATGGCTCTTCGGGGAAGATTCCGAACAGTGTCAGCTGCGAGGCACAAGACGGCCATCAAGCCATCCGGAGTAGATCAGACAGTACCAAAATAAAATAAAATCGTGTGACCTCAATTTAGTCTTCAGTTAACAGACGTGTGACCACTCTCGTACCTTGTTGTTGATCTCTTAGTGTGTTTCTAAGAGATGTTTCATTCTTAACATTATATGTTATCTGCATCTTCAGCCACACCATCTTCCGACTCACCACAACTGCTCCAACAAGGGAAGCATGCACTAGAAGGGAGATATAGTCCCCACTCAACAGTTCCTTGCATCGAATGCCCGTGCCCGACATGTACAGCAACAACAACTGCAGGGCCATCGACAAGTTAGCACATGGTGCTCACTCCTATGGATGGCGGCCAGATAGGATGTACCCTCATCTTACTTGTGTGCAACATTTATGGCTTTGTTATTCATCTCAGCATGGAAAATAGATTATCACATTTCACTGTATATTCATGCTGATCTCTTACGGGTCTTGTTCAGGAGTTAACTATGTTCCATAGTTCAGCTAAAATACTTGTTCTTTAGGTAAGGTTGTTCCATAGTTATCATCCACCAGCCAATGCTATCCCACAGGCTGGTGCTTATAGTATTATACCACTTCTAGTATTACCTATGTTGTTCTTTAATACTTTTGTGTGCCATCTAGTTAATATGGAGTACAAACGATACATATTCTGTAGCTTTCATCTATGTTCTCCCTTTAGTTTTTGAGACCTATTGCTGCTAGTTAACCCCAGTCCTACTATTTATGTCATCTCCTACAGGCACTCATTACATAAATTTAACTACTAGTTGTCTTCCATGCATGTCAGATATAATTGCACACACTGATATATCCACAAGAACTTCACGGAGCAATGTAAAGGCCAATAAACTTGATGTCAATGATACCCAATATGATGGAACAGGTAAAGGCAGTTCTTCAGAAGACTTGCAGAAAGATGATGAATCATGTTCACCCCACAAGATCCTTGCTCTAACCTGGCCCGTGATATGGGTACAACATGCATATAATGTCCTGGAGTGTATCTACTCTGTTGCAATGCCATGTGCTTAGCATGCTGATCATGCATGTAAATATGTCATGCCTTCCTGTTTTTTAGTACCTATTCCATTCATGATAACATGTTTTCAAATTCAAGTACTGTCATTCTACTCTATCGCAATGCAATCTGCTTAATTTGGACATCATGCTTCTGAATATCTTATGCATTGTTATTCATCAGTATGTACTTCATCTGTCTACCATACCATGTTTTTTACATTGAAGTGTTGTTCTAGTGCACTGCTGCAATGCCATCTTAGTTTCCCAATCATACACGTGTATGTTGTCTTACTTTTTCTGTATGTATTCCACTAGCATACAGTTTTACATTGAACTAGTGTTTTTTTACTGTGTTGTCCTGTCGTATCCCTAGCTCTTACACCATACTCCCTCCGTCTGGATTACATGTTGCCGAAATGGATAAAAAAGGATGTATCTAGAACTGAAATACGCCTAGACCCATCCATTTTTCTGGATGGAGGGAATACATGTCAATATGGCATGCCTTTCAATTCTTCAGTACCTATTCCATCTCTCTGTTGTAGCATGTTTTATAATTGAAGCACCATTCTTCTATACAAGGCATGCAAGGGGAAGACGACTATGTTAGAATCTGAAGGGTTACAAACAATGTCTTTGCAAAAGATCCAAACACCAGGAGATAATAAACCAACCCCAGTTTTTATAGATACTGCTCCAACACAGAGAAACCCAACTCCTACTGATAATAAGCAGATTCCACTGGCCAAAGAACTAGTCCGCTCCAGTCCAGAAAAAAATGTCAACTATATTCTAAGAAGCATGTGCGTATCCTTGCATCATGAAATTTTATAGCATGCTGATCATATTTTCTACATGTTTCTTACCCATCTCTCTTTTATAAAATAAGCTTAACAGATAGAAGAATTTCCACACTGGTATCGTCTATGAGGAAAGATTCATGCAGGATTTCTCTGTGCTCCAATGCAGGTGTTAGTACCTGTTGTATATCACTATATTTTTACATCAGCATGTATTTTGTTAATCGGCGTGAATCCAACCTTTATCTGATCTAAATTTAGTTGTAGAAAAATGTATGATTAAAGGCCACAATGTTGATTTTTGTAAGGAAAACTGCCTGGTAGTTTTGCATCCTGAGCTGCATGAGTGTACTATCTCATATCAGTGGGTTTGAATACTTTGGTTCTGCAGTGGGTTTTCAGTGTTTATTTAATGTGTTGTCCTGTCATATCCCTAGCTCTTACATCATACTCCCTCCGTCCGGATTACATGTCGCAGAAATGGATAAAACTGGATGTATCTAGAACTGAAATACGCCTAGACCCATCCATTTATTTACAGATGGAGAGAATACATGTCAATATGTCATGCCTTTCTATTCTTTGGTACCTATTCCATCTCTGATGTAGCATGTTTTATAATTGAAGCACCATTCTTCTATATAAGGCATGCAAGGGGAAGACAGCTATGTTAGAATCTAAAGGGTTACAAACCAGGTCTTTGCAAAAGATCCAAAAGCCAGGAGATAATAAACCAACTCCATTTTTCATAGATACTGCTCCAGCACAGAGATACCCAACTACCACTGATAATAAGCAGATTCCAGTGGCCAAAGAACTAGTCCGCTCCAGTCCAGCAAAAGAATGTCAACTCCATTCTAAGAAGCGTGTGCGTATCCTCGCATCCTGAAATTTTATAGCATTCTGGTCATATTTTCTACATGTTTCTTACCCATCTCTCTTTTGGAAAATAAGGTTAAATGATAGAAGACTTCCTTCATTGGGATTGTATTTGAGGAAAATATCTTGTGGGAATTCTCTGTGCTCCAATGCTGATGTAAGTACCTGTTGTATATCACTATATTTTTACATCAGCACGTATTTTGTTAATCAGCGTGAATCCAACTTGTATCTGATCTAAAATTAGTTGTAGCAAAATATTAAAGGCGCTAATGTTGATTTTTGTAAAGAAAACTGCCTGGTAGTTTTGCATACTGAGCTGCATCAGTGTACTATCTCATATCATGCACATTACTGAATTGTACTGCTGCTCTGGTTGCCCATTCGTTCATTGTGTCAATGTTGCTTTCATATTACCTTACCTGGCTGATGATAGTTGTGCCATATTTTGTTAATTTGGTGTAGGCTAGTTGCCCACACGTTCTTTGTGTCAATGTTGCTTTCCTATTATCTAACTTGGCCAATGATAGCAATGCTAGTGTGTTAATTTGGTGCAGGCTGCTAAAGATAAGAAGACAAACTCTGAAAATAGCAAGGCAAAACCATTGTTTCTTTCCAATAAATCTAGGCTAGGTAATATGGCAATAACTCATGATTAATCTGTTTGGTTCCCCTCCTAATTTATGTTATGATGCAGTGGTCGAGACACTCTCCAGTATCAACAATACAAGCCTGCCAAAATCACCATGTGAATCTGTTCAGTATCCTCTGTCACGAATGTAACGGAAAAAATGTATGTTTGTGAACCAATTAATGGCTGAAGCAATGATGGAAATGGTGGAGGAATCAGAGGTGCAGAGTCGTACAACACAACAACTGATCAATGTTTTCAGAGATAGTGTAGCAAAGCAGCAAGAACTTGCCCACATGCTTATGGGCGTCATCCGTGGTGAGGTTGCAGATTGTGACGTTGTAGATTGTGAGGTTCTGTTCATTTATTTGCACTGGCATCAATCTTTGATTGCCTAGTGGATGTAATTTCATGTAATATATGCTGGATGTGCAATGTTTTTCCCTATATGCCGTACCTTTGCTTGATCGGTTTTGGTATTGTGCATAATTGCTCATTGTAATGGGCTCAAATTATCTAATTTGGCCTAAAGACATGTACAAACTTTAGTGGGCCCATTAAGTTAATGGGCCATTGCTAGGCCAAAAGTTAATGGTCGGCCCTCTTACCTCCCGGGTCATTAACAGGCCGACATTGAAGCGGCCAATAGGTGGTCCCATTTGATTTCACGGGTCGTTAACAGGTTGTTACTAAGTTCGGCCTACATATGGCCCAACTATACTGTCGGCCTTTAGCTGGCCCAAAGAGACAGCGGGCTTCTACTGGACCATGAAGAGCATGGGCCGCTAAGAGGCCGAAAGTCAGGTCGTATTGTAAATGGCCCAACTGTGTTGTGGGCCTTTAGCAGGCCGAAAGAGAAACCGGGCTGGTATTGGACCATTAAAGGGCATGGGCCATTAAAAGGCCAAAACTCAGGTCCGACTACAAATGGCCCAACTCATTTATGGTCCAACACTTAAATGGGATGCTAAAAGGCCAAAACTCAGGTACGACTACAAATGGCCCAACTGATTTATGGGCTGTCAACGGGCTGAAAGACACACTGGGCCAGAAATTGGCCCAACGCTTAAATGGGTCGCTAAAAGGCCGAAACTCGGGTCCGACTACAAATGGCCCAACTGATTTATGGGTCATCAACAGGCTGAAAGACACACCGGGCTGGAAATTAGCCCAACATTCAAATGGGTCGCTAAAAGGCCAAAAGATGTACATCCTAAAAATTGGCCCATTCATTGAATGGGCCATTAACAGGCCGAAATCTCATCGGGCCAATATTGAACCCAAATATATAGCGGGCTATTAAGGGGCTCGAACTGACGATGGGCTGCAATGGTGTCAAATCTTTAACGGGCCATTGACAGGCCAAATTGGCACATCTCGTATGGGTCGTGGGCTTAAATGGACCTGACACAAGTAGGCCTTATATGGGCCGGCCTGCTAATTTTTACTGGGCCGGCCTTTTTCACCGGAATGGGCCACTGTTGGGCCGTGCCACGTGTCGACCTATCATAGGTGCCTCCTGTCTAATGAGTGGATGACATCTGTCCCAACAGTGAGGCAACACGTGTCTCCTCCGGCCAATGATGATTTTACACGTGGAAAATCCCCGTTGGTCCGGGCTGTTAACAGGTTATCGGATCCAAAACCGGACCCAATAGGCATTCCCGTTACGGTGGATGCTACGTGTCGGTCACCCTTGACGAAAGCACTTTTGTGACGCACGATTTATCGTCATGGAAGTGGACACTTCCGTGATGATAATTTTGGTAATGTCATGGAACACTTCTACAACAGCACGGGGCTGACTATCTTGATTCTGTCATAGAATCATCATGGATGTACATGCATGACAGAAAATGTGACCTACTGTGACAAACACGTGTCATCACGGAAGTGTATTTTTTTGTAGTGTATCCACCTGAGGAATATGCTCATGGTCGAAGACTTTGTCCTTATTGAGAAGCGGAAATGCTTCCTTCTAAGACGAGCGCAGTCATAAGGATTGTAGTCGATGGAGAAAACATGCTCATGAAATAAGTCATCAGCCTTGAATTTTGTCGTCTTTGAGAATGGATTCTTCGGTGTCGGATGAGGAGTATCAGTCATATGCAAAACTACCTCGGGAATCTCAATCTCTGGAATTTTAGTATCTGCTTCAGTAGCAGCCTGGGTCTCCATATCTTCAACAGCTTTTTCATCAGCACTAGTGGCTGGAATTTCTTCATGAATGGAAGGAGTAGGGTGAATTTCATCAGAGCCCATGAGAACATCAGTTGGTACTAGGGACTGAGGAATTTGTTGCAGTGACGTGAACAGGGAGAGCTGGGGTGCTAACTTTCCCAAAAGTCATCATTCATCACAGGTGTGGTGCTTTGGGGGCAACTTGTATACGATGAGGATTTCGGAAGCAATCATACGATCCATATATCTAAGACATCCAGTGGCCATACTAGGGTACTGGTCGAGTAAGGCGCAGAGGCGCTACACATTTTGCACAAAACACCTCACTGTACCGAAATGTAGCAACTCGAGCTCCTATTCACCCCACGATTCAACCGTCAATCACCAAAATTAATCCATTCTCAGCAAGAGCAGCCGGAGTGCTTTGCCGGGAGTCGCTCCGACGTGAGCCGCCGACCTCGCTGGATCAACCATCCCTAGCCTCATAGCCTCCCAGATCTGACCATCCCATTCCTTCATGTCGCTAGATCTGGTGGTTCCGAGGAACGCCGCCTCCATCTCCGCCCACCACTAGAGCCACTATTGCCCTCCCATGCAACCAAGTGGATGGCCCATCGAGGTCTGACCACCCGCCTCCGTTGGCTATGGCGACACGGTACCCTTGCCCGCGGATCTCGCCACATCTCAGTTGTTCTCCTTTTGCCAGATCGATTTCTCCAGCGGATGGCGTGGTTCGTGTGATAATCCCCGGCTAGATGTGTACTGTAGATGGTCCTCTCGTCCCATCCTATCCTATGTTTTTGTTGTCCACTAATATTATGCAAGCAACCTTCTTTGCTTGAACATCTAATTAACTCTTCTCTGATGTACATGTATTCATCAATTCATAAGCTAATCTTTTTTTATGGTGCATTTGATCTTGTGAAAGTTTTTTGGGGGCTATATTTCTTCTTCCAAACCTATCCAGGATGTTGTTATTGACGCAGAGAACACATTGATGATGTTGTTTATTGTAAGCAAAGAAGATGTTTTTTGGGCAAGAACACTTAGATCTGCTGTGTAATACAGTACAATTTTCAGATTTTGAAAACAAGCATGTTTAAAATGAGTTTTGAGATAAATATTTCAAGTTTGAGTTCTTCATAATGGATTTAGTACATTGGAAAATATGGCAGTACCAGAGATATTCCTATGTCAGTAATGTCTACGGCTAAGGGCACGGTTTTTTATTTCCATTTTTATATATGCTATATTTTATACATCATGAAAAATATTTATTTCATGCATATACAGTACTACATGCAATCCATTATGTGCTACCAGGTACAAAATCAAGTCAGAGAGCTGCCAAAATGCAGTATCACTGGAGCTTAGGGGTCTGAATATATAATTTGCCATCCAAACCCACCTCTCCATATGTACCATACAATAACCATCTGATGGCCCAAGTGTCTGATCGCATGATCGCATATGAAGCCCCGATCCCATTCTAGTCTTCCCCGTGGTACTCCCAATGTCCACGTCTTCATCTTCTTCCATTTCTTCAACGCATGACTCTTCAGCTGTGAACTGAGGCATTGGCGAACATACTAGTGGGATTGAAGTGACATGGTTGATGACCCACAAGTGTAGGGGATCTATCGTAGTCCTTTAGATAAGTAAGAGTGTCGAACCCAACGAGGAGCAGAAGGAAATGACAAGCGGTTTTCAGTAAGGTATTCTGTGCAAGCACTAAAATTATCTGTAACATATAGTTTTGTGATAAGGTAATTTGTAACGGGTAACAAGTAATGAAAGTAAATAAGGTGCAACAAGGTGGCCCAATCCTTTTTGTAGCAAAGGACAAGCCTGGACAAATTCTTATATTAAGGAAATCGCTCCCAAGGACACATGGGAATTATCATCAAGCTAGTTTTCATCACGCTCATATGATTCGCGTTCGTTACTTTGATAATTTGGTATGTGGGTGGATCGGTGCTTGGGTACTGCCCTTTCTTGGACAAGCATTCCACTTATGATTAACCCCTATTGCAAGCATCCGCAACTACAAAAGAAGTATTAAGGTAAACCTAACCATAGCATGAAACATATGGATCCAAATCAGCCCCTTACGAAGCAACTCATAAACTAGGTTTTAAGCTTCTATCACTCTAGCAACCATCATCTACTTATTACTTCCCAATGCCTTCCTCTGGGCCCAAATGATGGTGAAGTGTCATGTAGTCGACGTTCACATAACACCACTAGAGGAGACACAACATACATCTCATCAAAATATCGGATGAATACCAAATTCACATGACTACTTATAGCAAGACTTCTCACATGTCCTCAGGAACACACGTACCTACTCACAAATCATATTCATAATCAGAGGGGTATTAATAGGATCTGAACATATGATCTTCCACTGAATAAACCAACTAGCATCAACTACAAGGAGTAATCAACACTACTAGCAACCCACAGGTACCAATCTGAGGTTTTGGGACAAAGATTGGGTACAAGAGATGAACTAGGGTTTGAGAGGATATGGTGCTGGTGAAGATGTTTATGGAGATTGACCCCCTCCCAATGAGAGGATCGATGGTAATGATGATGGTGATGATTTCCCCCTCCTAGAGGGATGTTTCCTCGGTAGAACGGCTCCTCCAGAGCCCTAGATTGGATCCGCCAAGGTTCCACCTCGTGGCGGCGGTGTCTCATCCCGAAAGGTTGCTTATGATTTTTTCTGGGGTAAAAGACTTTCATATAGCAAAAAATGGGTACTGGAGGCCTGCCAGGTGGCCCACGAGGTAGCAGGGCGTGCCTAGGGGGGTAGGGCGCGCCCCCCACCCTCGTGGATGGTGGCTGCCCCACCCCCCCCCCTCTGGTGCTTTCTTCGCTCAGTATTTTTTATTAATTCCAAAAATAACTTCCATGGAGTTTCAGGACTTTTGGAGTTGTGCAGAATAGGTCTTTAATATTTGCTCCTTTTCCAACCCAGAATTTCAGCTGCATGCATTCTCCCTCTTCATGTAAACCTTGTAAAATAAGAGAGAAAAGGCATAAATATTGTGACATAACGTGTAATAACAGCCCATAATGCAATAAATATCGATATAAAAGCATGATGCAAAATGGACGTATCATGGTCAACTTTAATTTCTTCATCCATCTGCTTTGTCGAAGCATCAGAAGGATTTTCTTCATCAGATTCACTCTGAATCACATACTCTTCACCAAAAGGAATGAGTTACTTTGATGACATGCTTGAGAGAGGAACAACATCAATTGGGTTCTCAAGTGAGCTTGTCAAAATCTTCGCCTTCTTGGGTGCAGAAGATTCTGAGGAAGAAGATGATTTCCTTTTCTTCAGAACAGCTCAATCCGCAGCCTTTGTTTTCTTCACTTGCAAAGCAGAAGGAAGAATTGGAGTTGGTGTTGCCATTGGTGCAGGAGGAGCAGAGGAAATTGGAGCAATTTCTTTAGGCACAACTGATGGAGTTGTCCTGTCTTGTTCAGCTTCGGCAGGTGCAGCTTCAGATGCTTCAGCTGCCCTGACTTGTTCTTCAGGTGCAACACTAGTGGTTGCCCTAGCGATTTCTTCAACGGCTGGAATTTCTTTAGCCTTGGTGCTTGCAGTTTCATCAGCAGCCTGATTTTCATCAGCGGTGCTGGCATGTTCTTCAGTCAGCTGTGCAGATGCATCAACTTGAGGAATTTCAATGTGCGTTGGAGGTGCAACATTTGAACTGAGTCCTTTCGCAATTTTGACGAATCTGACTTTGGCTCCCAGCCATTCTTCCTTGTAGGCGTCAAATTCATCACTGAGCTTTTTGATCTCAGATTTTAAGGCGATGAGTTGTTCAGGCGAGAGCACGAGAATGTTGTCCTTCAGATAGCGTTGTCTCTTGTACTGAGCTTTCTTCACAGTTCAAGCATGTTCATATTTCCATTTTTCTTCAGAGATGAATGTCGTCAACGAAATAGCGTTGTCTCTTGTACTGAGCTTTCTTCACAGTTCAAGCATGTCCATATTTCCATTTTTCTTCAGAGATAGCGTTGTCTCTTTGTGCTAGAGTTCAATGAAATACAGGATCTTATTTGGATCCAAAAGAAGAGGCACAGCACTGCCCTTGGCTCTAGCGGCCCTTTGCTGTCTATTTTTTATGATTTCAGCCAATTCTTCATCATCGGATGGTATTTGGATGGCAACTTGCTTCTTGTGAGGACTTGGTCTAGTGCCTCGTCCAGCAGTGGCCTTGGTCTTCAGCAAAGTGGGGATTTTTGAAGACAGAGGAGGAGCTTAAGAACTTCTAGAAGCTCCTGGGGCAATTGAAATGCATGTTGTCCTTTAGCACGTGGCGAGATGCACATGTGCTGAGGACTTTGCCGGAGGGGCTGAGAGTTTTGCAACCGGAGGGACTGGAGCTGCCTGAGGGATTTGCCGTGAGGACACATATGAGCTTGGCCATGAGGGCATTGCTGAGCTCGGAGCTTTGCGAGCAGGCTTCTTGGGCATAGCCTTCTTGCTTGTGGTAGCCTCAGCAGCGGCAGCAGCAGAATCTTCATTAAATTTCTTCACTGCTTCTTTGGCCTATTTGGCCAATTTGGCTTGCCGCTTGGCCCATTCATCAGCATAGTCCTCACCACATTTGATGCTTGTGGGGTCAGCTATTTGGCCAGGTACCAACGGAGGTCTTGGGCAAGGAGGGTTAAGAGCAAATTTCTTCATGTATTTTGGAGTAACATATATGTACTCCCTCCATTACCGTGCCCATCTTCGTTTAATTTTCTATATGCGCACCTTGTGCTCATTCTTGGTTTCCTTCCCATGAGTTGCCTCATTAGGCGTGCAGTACCCTGCATAAATGTCAGCAGGGATCTCAAAAGCAGTGTTGACTTCCAGTTTCTTTCCTCCCTTCTGAGGTCTTTTCCCATTTGCCATTTTCTTTAGCTGAGGAATTTGAACTATTGAGTTCTCTGGAGAAGTTTGCAGCTTGTCTTCGAGGAATGCTGCAAATGAGTTAAGTTGATGAGAATCTAGTGATTCAGTAGCAGACATGTGTACCTGTGAACAGAGTATAGGTGCGAAGAATTTGGAGAGGTCATATGCGTTCTCAGAAGTTTTTGCAAAACAGAACAAGTTTGAGGAAATTGACCAGATATGTCTTGAAGAATTTCACTAAGCATTCTTTGACTTAGGTTCCAGAGTTGTATGGATTGTGAAATTCACAAAATTGAGGAATCTTGAGGAAAAACGTCACTTAGAGAAACAGATCAAGAACAGATGATTGTGTGAGGTGTTCAGAGTGTGGAAGTTGAAGAATAAACACCTTTTGAAGATTTTCTGGAAATCATCAGATTCAACAAAGGTAGTAAAAGTAACTTTTAATTACCCTTGACGAAGAACATGATGAAATGAGGTTGTAGATTTAGAAGTTCGTCAGTCTAGATCTTCCATGCCCTAACTTGGCAGAGGAAGACAGCTACGGCAGCGGCGGAGTGAAGAATTCCGCATCCGGCGCGAGTACGACGGCGACGAGGTCGAGGCAGTGAAGCTCTTCCTCATCGATGATGATGAAGGTAGCGGCGGTGCTAGGTCTTGAGAGCTCGAGCGAGGGGTGTGAGATCAAGCGGGGTAAATGCAGTCTGAGGAGGGTGAGGGTTATATATAGCCGAGGTGAAAACCCGTTCGCCCGAGGAAAATGGACGAACATGCCCCTGACCCATCTCATCCTAGTGACATGTGTCACCCACGTATAGTATGGTGGAGATTGTGTGAGATCGTGGGTGAATAGATAAGTCTTATCGTGGGATATGGAACGGTTTGAGCGGCAAAGGCCGAAAATTCAGATAAGAATATTTTAAAGTTTCGTTCGCAAATTCTTTAGCTAACAAGAACACAATGAAGATTTTGAACGGGTTTCAAATAGAACGCACATGAAGAATTTGTGAACAGACTGGGTTGAGTTTAGCATAGAGGGGAAAGGGTCCGGTCACATTCACTTAGCAGAAAAGGCAGCTTGAAGAATTAGTAATAAGTGAATGTTGTAGAGGACATAAAACTCAAATATATATATATATATAGTCAATGAATAATAACGATGGAAAGAGTGAAGACTTTGTAGAGTTGAAGAATTTCAAAAACCTGAGGAATTTCAAAAATGACAAACTCAAATTGAAGATTTTCAATTTTGGTTGGTGGCGTAACCCACCGTATAAGAATGATGATTTCAGACACCGCGTACAATTGTTGTAGGGTTCTGAGAATCAAATTCTTCATTAATTTCTTCACACTTAGAGGGTTAGTCTTCATTGATTGAAGAAAAACGTTACTTCATGTGTTGCACATCTAAGTCATCAAGTTTACATAAGTGTTAGGATGTGTGTCCTTTTCAAAGAACATTCGAAGATTCCAAGATATTTAGCTCACACCACAACTTGTTAAATCTCTTCTCATCCAAGGGCTTTGTGAAGATATCGGCCAGCTGGTCTTTAGTATTTGCGTGGTCAATGGAGATGTCTCCCTTCAACACATGGTCACGAAGAAAATGATGACTAATCTGAATGTGCTTTGTCTTCAAGTGCTGAACTGGGTTGTGAGCAATCTTGATGGCACTCTCATTATCGCAGTAGAGTGCCACATTCTTCACATTGATGCCATAGTCCTTGAGGATTTGCTTCATCCATAGCAATTGAGCATAGCAGGATCCAGCAGCAATGTACTCAGCTTCAGCAGTTGAGAGTGATACGCAGTTTTGCTTCTTCAAGGACCAACATACTAAGGATCGTCCGAGGAAATGACATGTGCCTGATGTTGACTTGTGGTCCACCCGATCACCAGCATAGTCAGAGTTTGAATATCCATTGAGATCAAAGGAAGAGCCCTTGGGATACCATAATCCAAGTGTTGGTGTGTGAGTTAGATATCAAAGAATATGCTTCACAGCCTTATGGTGTGATTCCTTCGGTGTATCTTGAAATCAGGAACACACGCAAACACTAAGCATAATATCCGGCCTAGATGCACATAGGTACAATAAGGAGCCAATCATGGAGCGGTATACCTTTTGATGAAAGTCTTTACCATTTTCATCAGTGCATAGATGGCCATTTGTGGGCATAGGGATTTTGACGCCTTTGCAATCTTGCATGCCGAATTTGCTCAATACATCCTTGAGGTATTTCTCCTGAGATATGAATATGCCATTGTATTGTTGACAAATTTGAAGACCTAAAAAGAATTTTAATTCACCCATCATAGACATTTGATATTCTTCACTCATCATATATGCAAATCCGTCACTGTGACATTGGTTAGTACAGCCGAAGATAATATCATCAACATATATTTGGCACATGAATAATTCATCATCATATGCTTTGGTGAAAAGAGTTGGATCAACTGAACCGGGTTTGAAGCCTTTCTTCATGAGGAATTCCTTTAGTGTGTCATACCATGCCCTAGGTGCTTGCTTGAGGCCATAGAGGGCCTTGTTGAGTCTGTAGATGCGATCCGGAAATTTTGGATCCTCAAAACCTGGTGGTTGAGCAACATATACTTCTTCCTCAAGCTTACCATTGAGAAATGCACTTTTAACATCCATTTGACGTAAGATGATATTATGACAGTTAGCGTAAGCAAGCAATATGCGTATAGCCTCAATTCTAGCAACAAGTGCAAAAGTTTCATCGAAATCAATTCCTTCAACCTGTGTGTAGCCTTGAGCTACAAGACGAGCCTTATTCCTCACCACCAGGACATTTTCATCTTGTTTGTTGCGGTAGATCCATTTGATACCGATGATGTTGTGCTTGTGTGGGTCTGGTCGCTTGACAAGCTCCCACACGTTGTTGAGCTCGAACTGATGCAATTCATCTTGCATGGCTTGAATTCACTCAGATTCCATTAATGCTTCATCAACTTTAGTTGGATCTATGGTAGAGAAAAACGCAAAATGCCCACAAAAGTTAGATAAATGTGAAGCTTTTGAGCGCGTGAGAGGACCTGGTGCGTTGATGTCATTGATAGTCTTCTCGATCTGCACTCTGTTTGCTACGCGAGGATCTGCGGGTTGACGACTTTGCTTCGGCCCAGCAATTTCTTCAGAGCCAATTTCTTCAGTAGCACCAGTGTGGTTTTCTTCACGATCCGGAATGACTTCTTTAGTAGATTTTTCGGTAGGGATGATATCCTCAGTAGCTTTGAACTTGATGGATTCCTCAGGTGACATTTCATCTAGCACAAGAGGTAGGTGCTCTCTTTGCGAGCCATTAGTTTCATCGAACCGCACATCTACAACTTCAACAATCTTGTGATGATTGAGATTGAAGACTCTGTAGGTGTGCGAGTCCATTCCGTAACCAAGCATAAAACCCTCATGTGCTTTTGGTGCAAATTTAGAGTGATGGTGAGGATCTCTAATCCAGCATTTAGCACCGAAGACTTTGAAATAACTTACATTGGGTTTCTTGTTAGTGAGGAGTTCATATGAGGTCTTTTTGAAGAATTTGTGAAGATATACCCTGTTGATGATGTGGCATGCAGTATTAATGGCTTCAGGCTAGAAGCACTGAGGTGTCTTGTATTCATCAAGCATGGTGCGAGCCATCTCAACAAGAGTTCTATTCTTGCGCTCCACGACGCCATTCTGTTGAGGAGTATAGGGAGCAGACAACTCATGAGTAATACCAAGTGTATCAAGATATTCATCGAGACCAGTGTTCTTGAACTCAGTTCCATTATCACTCCTGATATGCTTGATCTTCACATCGAAGTTAGTACAAGCTCTTGAGGAAAATTGTCTAAAGACTTCCTGCACTTCATTTTTGGGAAGTGATGATATGCACCCATGTGTAACAAGAATAGTCATCAACTATGACAAAGACATATAATGATGCAGAACTAGAGAATTTGGCATAATGAGTAGGGCCAAAAGAGATCCATGTGAAGTAATTCAAAGGGACGAGACGTGGTCATGATAGTCTTCGAGGGATACTTGGCTCTGGTGATCTTTCCAGCCTCATAAGCCCCACAAAGATGATCTTTGAGGAATTTGACACCCTCGATGCCAATGACATGCTTCTTCTTCGCAAGTGTATGCAAGTTCCTCATCCCGGCATGACCGAGTCGTCGATGCCATAGCTAGCATTCTGAAGCTTTTGCAAGTAGACAGGTGGCAGGTTGTGGTCCTATAGAGAAATCAACAATGTACAAGTCTCCTTTCCTAAAGCCTTCGAAGACTTTGGAGTTGTCAGGTTCCATTAGCACAATGCAACAATATTTGCCAAAGATGACAACCATATCAAGATTGCAAAGCATTGAGATAGACATGAGGTTCAATCCTAAGGACTCGACAAGCATGAATTTGTCCATGTGTCGATCCTTTTAGATCGCAACCTTACCTAGACCCAATACCTTGCTTTTTCCTTTGTCAGCATAGGTGATATGCTTCAGATGAGATGGTGACAAATCAGTGTCCATCAACAAGTTCCTGTCACCGGTCATGTGGTTTGTGCATCCACTATTGAGGACCCACTCAGTAGCTTTAGGTTGTTCATCCTGCAGCTGAATTAGTGCAACTTACAAACCCATATACTTCATCAGTGAAGAATATGATATCAATTTCATCAACGACAATAGTAATATGAGGACGTGAGAAATGAGTGATTCATTTCTTCATGATTAGATTGCGCCCATTCAAGCACATTCAGGTCTCCAACAAATTCTTCAGACTATTAAGTTCGTCTGGAGACCTGACCCTGCCTAAGAGATTAGTTCTTTTTCTTGACCACCCACATCTGGAGGGGTGACAAAGAATTCATCATTCTGCGAGCTCCATAAGAAAAGGATGGCATTGAAGCCAGTGCACTTCTTTTCATAGAAGAGTGGTTAGGATAAGCATATGAATAAGCACAGAAATTCTCCGAGGACTTATGAACATAATGGTTTGAAGAATAATGCACATATTCATAGCCTTTAGACTTTCCCTGTGAAACAAAAGTGTTAGCACGATGATGTTGATATGAGGATTTTGATCCATGTCAAGAATTTGATCCATATGAAGAATTTGGTTCATATGAAGAATTTGATCCGGGGTTCCTTTTCTTCATGGATGGTGTCATGATGACATTTACCTGAATATTTTCAAGGTACCTTTTGGGAACCCAGATTTTCTTCATAGGGGGACCGTTCCAGCAGTTAGTTCCAACATATCAAGCAAATACTTCACCATTCTGATTCTTAAAAAGTTTATAGTTGGAGTCAAATGACTCATTAGAGGAATATGAAGAATCACAAGTAAAGCCAGATAGAGTGCATGGATCTACAGGAGGCCCTTTCGTAGCAACCCATGACATTTTGGGATACTGCTCAGGTTTCCAGTAGGTCCCATCAGCATTGAGTTTCCTCTCAAAGGTAATACCCTCTTTCCTAGGGTTCCTGTTCAAGATCTGCTTTTTGAGCACATCACATAGAGTCTGATGCCCTTTGAGGCTTTTGTAAATGCCTGTCACATACAATTCCTTCAGCCTTGAATTATCATCAGTGATACTTGTGGTATCCTCAGATGAGGAATTTGTGACCACAGAGACAGTTGAAGAATTTGCAGCAATAGAAGCATTTGAACATTCAGGTGATGAATTAGCAGATTCACGCTCGATGCATTTTAGAAATGGTGGAATAAATTTTTCCTGAGCTGAACTGATCAGTTGAGCAAGCAATGAATCGTTTTCCTTTTGAAGATCTTCATAACTCACTTTTAACTTCTCAATATCTTGCTTTCTGTGAAGAAAATCATAAGAAAGCTTCTCATGATCAGTTAAGAGAGTGTTATGATGATTTTGAAGGTTGTCAAACTTAGTCTGAAGTCTCTGAAGATTATCAGTCAAAGTCTTAGTTTGATTCAATTCCTCACCCAACAAGTCATCTCTTCTGTCTAGTTGATTTTGAATCTTTTCTAAAGCCTTCTATTGTTTAACAGTAATTTTAGCAAGTTTGGAATAGCTAGGCTTGAGATTGTCATCAGATTCATCCTCACTAGAGTCATAGGGGGAATGTTTGAGTACCTTGGCACCTTCTGCAATGAAGCAGTAGGTGGGAGCATAGTCATCGACGCTCTTGTCAGTAGAGTTGGGAAGGTCATTTTCTTCAGTGTTGAAGATGGACTTGCTGACTTAAGCAGTAGCGAGGGCTAAGCTTGCCACACCAGAGTCTGATTCCTCATATTCCTCCTCTTCCACATTATCCTCAAATTCAGCTTCAGAGTCCATTTCCTTGCCAATTAATGCTCGGACCTTCTTGGAACTGCTCTTCTTGTGAGATGAAGACTTTGAAGATTTTGATGATGAAGATTTTGAGGATTTCTTCTTCTTCTTTGAGTCATCGGAATCATCATCTTTGAACTTCTTCTTTGATTCCTTTTACCATAGAGGACAATCAGACATGTAGTGACCATGTTTCTTGCATTTGTGGCAAGTTCTCTTTTTGTATTCACGAGACGAGGAATTATCATTTCTTGAAGACTTTCCAAAGCGACCGCGGCGAGAGAACTTCTGGAATTTCTTCACGAGCATTGCTAGCTCCTAGGTCAGTTCTTCAGGATCACCAAGGCTGCTACCAGAATCTTCAGCTTCAGACTCGGAGACTGCCTTGGCCTTCAGTGCACGTGATCTTCCATAGCTTGGTCCATAGAGGTCTCTCTTCTCAGCAAGATGGAACTCGTTAGTGTTTAGCCTCTCGAGAATATCAGCAGGATCTAGTGACTTGTAATCAGCTCGCTCTTGAATCATCAGCAATTTCTTCACCACCTCATGGTCGGTGATGTCAGTGGCACCAAGTGCTCGAAGCTCATTTGAGATGTCAGTGAGGCGATCGAAGGTTTGATGAAAATTTTCATTGTCGAGTCTTTTGAAGCGATTGAAGAGATTGCGAAGAACATCAACTCGGGAGTCACGTTGAGTTGAGACTCCTTCGTTGACCTTGGACAACCTGTCCCAAATTAGCTCAGCAGTTTCCAGGGCACTCACTCTGTCGTACTATCCTTTGCTCAGATAGCCACATATGATATTCTTTGCTTGAGAATCAAGTTGCTTGAATCTCTTCCCATCAGCAACATGCACAGACGGAGTGACTGAGGGAACACCATTTTCCACAACATACTAGAGATCGTTATCAATTGCCTCAAGATGCATGCGCATCTTGTTCTTCCAGTAGGGGTAGTCCGTCCCATCAAAGGTAGGACACCCAGCCGAGACCTTGATCATACCTGCAGTCGACATAACTAAAACTCCAGGTGGTTAAACCAAAATCACACAGAACAAGGGAGTACCTTGCTCTGATACCAACTGAAAGTGTGTTAAGTCGACTAGAGGGGGGTGAATAGGAGATTTTTACAAATTCGTCATTGAGGAATTTCAGGGTGAGGAAATTCCTAAGTTACGAATAACTAGCAGCAAAATAAATACTCGGGTATAAGCATCACACAGAGCAATAGCATAGTCATCATGATGAAAAGAAAGACGAACACGGAGTATAGAAAGCGTAAACACAGGATAAGCAGGCTGAAGACAATGTGACTAAAGAAATTGGTTTGAGGAAATAGAGAAAGTCTTCAGTCAAAGTCATCAAATAGTTATGATCAGGTTCATCAACACACGAATGAGTAAACGAAAGGGTTGAGGAAATAGAACCAGTAGGATTGGTGAAGACAATGATTTGGTAGACCAGTTCCAACTGTTGTGACAGTTGTACCTCTGGTTGGAGAGGGTGAGTATTTAAACTGAAGGACACACAGTCTCAGACACACAGTCCTCACCATATTCTCCTTGAGCTAAGATCACGCAGATCTCGCCCAACACTCGTGGTAAGTCTTCACAGGTGACTTCCAAACCTTCACAGACTTGGTCACTCGGTGATCCACAATTCCTCTTGGATGCTCAGACCATGACGCCTAACCGTCTAGAGGATACACAGTCCTCAAAGGTTACAAGCATCGGTTCCACACAGGAACAATCTTTTCATTGATGCTCAATCACTTTGGGTTTGTAGGTTTGGGTTTGGGATTTGTGTTTTCCTCACTTGATGATTTTCGCTCAAAGTCCTCGGAGGATGGGATGCTCTCAAATGACAAGTGTCAGTTTCTCTCAGAGCATCCAACCAGCTAGTGGTTGTAGGGGGCGGCTATTTATAGCCTAGGGAGCAGCCCGACATGATAAGACATAAATGCCCTTCAAGAATATGACCATTAGGTGGTACGATATTTTTGGACAGTTGGCGCGTAGCACAGCAACGGTCGGATTTGAGGTTCGAATTCCTCGGCGCTATCATGTTCCTCACTGTGTAGGCAATTCACAATGGCGAATTCCTAACTCCTCAGTCAGAACAAATTCCTCAGAGACCAGAAGATCTTCGTCTCTTTCACTGAAGAAATTGACTGAACTGATATGAGATTTTCAATGGCTTCACTCGAAAGGATTGGGTAGGTATAGGATTTTGAGATGAGCATCACGTAGAAATTAGTTTCCTTAGTATTACCTCGACCCCCTTTAATAGTACGGTGTTTCCTATGACACAAGAAAGAGAAAATGAAAATACAAAAGCAAAAGTATTCATGCTTCGTAATCCTCGCATGAATATCCAAGTCTTCAAGGTCGCACCAATTTCATCATTTTCAAAGTCTTCAGGAGAGCCAAAGTCTTCAGCTGAAGACATTCATTTTTAGGGGTCGACTTTCACTGTAAATATCAAACTCCTCATCGACTTATAGAGCATGTGTACACTCACAAACATATTAGTCCCTTAACCTATAAGTCTTCAATACACCAAAATCACTAAGGGGCACTAGATGCACTTACAGAAAGGCATAGTGTTGAAGCAGAAGGGCCCATATGGAGAGATGAATGCCTTTGGGGCTTGGTCAAATTATTTCATCTTAATTTGATGATATCCGGAATATGCGTTGAGGAAGCACAAGGAATCGTGCCCTGCGGTTGCGTCGATAATCTGGCTGATTCGAGGTAGTGGGAATGGGTCCTTAGGGCAAGCCTTGTTAAGGTCTTTGAAATCGACACACAGGCACCAGGACTTATCCTTCTTAGGTACCAGTCTGGGTGTTTGATCTGTCTGATAAACCCGGCTTCGAGTAGCTTGGCTAGCTCCTCCCCCATGGCCTATCGTTTGGGTTTGGAGAATCGGCGCAGAGTTTGTTTGACTGGTTTGTATCCTTTCAGTATATTGAGACTGTGCTCGGCCAGTCTTCATGGGATACCTGGCATATCCGAAGGGTGCCAGGAAAAAATGTCCCAGTTCTCATGCAGGAATGCGCGTAATGCAACGTCTACCATCGGATCCAGCTCTGCCCCAATGGAAGTTATTTTCTTGGGGTCTGTCGGGTGGACCTGAAATTTGACTATTTCGTCTGCTGGCTTGAAGGAAGTAGATTTGGGTCTCTTGTTGAGGATTACATCATCCCTATCTAGTGTAGAACATAGAGTGGTCAATTCGTCGGTCGCGAGGGCCTCGGATAATGCCTCAAGGGCTAGAGAGGCGGTTTTGTTTTCAGCGCGGAGTGCTATGTCTGGATCACTGGTGATAGTGATAATTCCATTGGGCCCGGGAATTTTGAGCTTCATATACCCATAATATTGCCTCATACCTGGTGTTGAATGGTGCCTGATACCTGATATCTCGCCCCAGCAAAGCATGATACCTAATGTTGAATGGTGCCACATGGAAGAGTAACTCTTCGGACCTATAGTTCTCGGGCGTGCCGAATACTACGTCGAGTTTGATTTTTTCCGAGCATCTGGCTTCTCGACTAGGGATAATACCGCAAAAGGTTGTGTTACTTTTCTCAATACGACTCCTGTCCATTTGCATTTTGTTGAGCGTGTCCTCGTAGATGAGGTTTAGTCCTCTACAGCCGTCCATGAGCACTTTAGTGAGCTGAAAACCGTCTACGATTGGGTTTAGGACCAAAGCGGCTGGTGCCCGGACTGAGCGGGCTCTTGGTTCATCATCGTTGTTGAAAGTGACTACCGTGTCGTTCCAAGGATCTACTGCTGCCACGTGGCAGACTTCCGCGAGGTTGCGGAGTGCCCTTTTGCACCGATTATTTGAAGAAAAGGTCTCGAAGACCGTGAATACTTTGGGATCATTGTCCTCCGAGGAATAGTTCTCTGGAGTGTTGTTGGTGAGGATACCCTCGTCGCTCTTGGTCACATGCCGGAGTATCCAACATGCTCGAAGGCTATGCGTTGGCTCGTTGTCCGGCGTCATGTGAATTTATAGGGCTTGTCAAGCCATTCCTTGAGGACAGTTTTATGCCCCGTAACGGGTTTAATTTTCTTATCCGCGGGATGATGATTGGGTGCTCCGCCCGGGGGATGGCCTAAAGGCCTGTGGTTCCTAGCGGGCTCTCTGAGTTTTCCAGGCGCTTTCCACTGAGCAGTACTTTTGTAGTATGTGTGCCAAATCGGCAAAGTGTAGTACGCGATGGCGGTTGAGGGCATTAAGGATTCGCTCATCCGTGCATTTTTTGAAAAATACCGAGATCGCGCCGTCGTCACAACAATCCTTGACCTTGTTTTTAACAAGTAGGAATCTAGCCCAGAAGTGGTGGACTGTTTCCTGAGGCTGCTGCCGCACATACATTAAGTCGCATATATCCCGAGGACCGGAGTTGCTTGGGTAATACTTCTTGTGGTGGGTGGGCGGGTTCAAATCCGAGCCCTGTCCCACTGAGAAGTCCGTATTCTAAGAATTTCCGAGGTTACGGGCCTGGGCTCCGGAGCATCCGGTGTGTTTTTAGGCTCTACACCCGAGTTTATGTTCGGAGGACAAGAAGTGTCTTCCAAAAGACGGGAGTTCAGTTCTCCGATCTGAGAAACCCGAACATACTTTGTTCTCAATGTAGGAGAAGAGTCATTGTCGGCTTGTTCCTTCACGACTACCACATGATGGGTGATCCGCGGAGATCTGATTTCTCTCTGATCGGGTTTAAGCCCAATCTGATCATAGTCTGTTGCGACCCCTAGGGTGGCAATGCGATCCAGCAGTTCGTTTAAGGCCGAAACATCTGCCGGATCCATCTTGTTGGAGTGTTCAGGGCCGACGCGGAGGCGATTTTTGGCGATGAGTTGGGCTGCTTGTGGCTTAACGGCCGGGAGAGTGCCCATTATGAAACTGTCGAGCCAGAGGGTTTTACCTAAAGTTAGGGCTTCTCCAAAAGTGATGTTGTCCTTGATGACAAGGCGAGCCATCAATCCTTCTGTCGACGGCACAGAGGGACTCTCAATGAAAGCACCAATGTCGGTGTCAAAACCGGCAGATCTCGGGTAGGGGGTCCCGAACTGTGCGTCTAAGGATCGAAGGTAACAAGAGGCAGGGGAAATGATGTTTACCCAGGTTCGGGCCCTCTTAATGGAGGTAATACCCTACTTCGTGCTTGATTGACTTTGATGGGTAAGGGGTTACAAGAGTTGATCTACCTCGAGATCGTAATGGCTAAACCCTAGATGTCTGGCCTGCATGATTGTGATCGCCCCTATGGACTAAACCCTCTGGTTTATATAGACACCGGACGGATCTAGTGTTGTAGAGAGTCGGTTACAGAGAAAGGAAGGTACATGATCCAAACGCCAAACTTGCCATCCACGCAAAGGAGAGTCCCATCCGGACATGGGGGAGGTCCTTCTATCTCGTATCTTCACGGCCCATCAGTCCGTCCCATGTCACATTGGCCAGCTCCCCGAGGACCCCATAATCCAGGACTCCCTCAGCAGCTTAGCCGTCTGCTGGCAGACGACAAAGTGCCTGTATTGCCCATATTTTTTCTGTTTTTCTTAAATTCAATCAATTTAACAGATGTATATATACATTTAAAAATGCTTTCAACAAGCATACATATCCCTGCCATATGGATATGATCATCCAACACACACTACAAAAAAATACACTTCCGTGATGATACGTGTTTGTCACAGTAGGTCACATTTTTTGTCATGCATGTACATCCATGACGATTTTATGGCAGAATCAAGATAGTCATACATGTGCTATCATAGAAGTGCTCCACGACATTACCAAAATTATCATCATGGAAGTGTCCACTTCCATGACGATATATCGCGCGTCATGGAAGTGCTTTTGTCAAGGGTGACCGGCACGTCCACCGTAACGTGTCGTCGTTAAGCTATCAGGTCCGGGTTTGGATCCGATAACCCGCTAACAGCCACGACCAATGGGGATTTTCCACATGTAAATTTCCCATTGGTCGGAGGAACCACGTGTCGGTTCACCGTTGGGACAGATGTCATCCACTCATTCAACCGAAGGCGCCTATGATACAACGACACATGGCACGGCCCAACAGAGGCCCATATAGGTTAAAAAGCCTAGCCCAGTCAACGGCCTGTAGTATTTACTCAGGTACTAGTGGGCCAGCCCAATAACGGCCTGTTTAAACATGGCCCATTTACGGCCCATAGCCAGATCTGGCCCGTTAATTGTTCACCAAATATTTGGGCACAATTACAGCTTAGTGACATTACGGCCTGTTAGAGGCTCGATGTAAACATGGGCCCATTTCAGCCTGGTGTGTATTTCGGCCTAGGAATGGCCCGTGCTGCCCATGGGACATATATGGTCCGAGCGACATTCTGCCCTCTAACGGCCCGTGATAAAGTTAGCAACAATTCAGCCCAATGTGACGTTGGGCCTATTAAAGGCCTGCGTATAATTCGGACAGTTGATGCCTCTCCAAAGCTTTTGGCCTGTTAAAGGCCCATGATATCAGTGGCCAACTAAGGCCCGAGATATGTTTTGGCCTGGTAATGGCCCATCATATAACTGGGCCAAAAAAGACCTGGTCTACATTAGCCTGCTGAAGGCCCGTCGACGACTAGTGAAAATTGAGGCCCAACATGCATTTTGGCCTGCTAAAGGCTCATGGTTACTTCTGGGCCGTAACAGGCCAACAAAATATTCAGCATGTTGATGGCCCAAAGCTACATGGGCCCAACTAAGTTTTGGGTCTACTAAAGGCCCAACTAAACTATGGGCTGAATGTAAGCCCGTGTAAGTTGTGGGCCTGACACAAAGTGTGAATGCCCCAATGGCCTTTTAAGCCCAAGAAAGTTGCAGGCCTGCCCAATTATGTCCCGCTAAAAAGCAGGTCAATTAGAGGCGAATGTTTCGGCCCGGTCGACTACATCAGATTTTTCTCCATTTATTTTCAGATAGCAAATGATGGCAGTAACTAGTAGGAATTAAGAACAAACCTACTCTACACAATAAAGAAATTATGGCAGAGTAACTTAGAATAAACCTACACTATACAATAAAGGATTTATGGTATATTACATCCACTGGGCATCAAAGTTTGCCACTAGTGATCATAAAGTGCAACGAAGAAGCAGATTACAAAAATTGGGCGCCATTGCAGCATAACAAAATAATTCTAAACCAAGACAACTTCCAAGACAGTTCAAGAAAGGTTAGCCTTGTGCGGGAACTACTGCACAAGCTGCTGAGCCAGGCTGTGAGACCGGCCTAGCATGTCGGTCATAGCTTCTAGGTGTAGCTGTTTAGCAATGAGGTTCTCATTAGTGTTCTCCGTAATCTTTCTTAGAGATAGGACTTCAAGTCGAAGTTGAGTTGCAGAATGCCTTTCTGCAAGAACTTGGGACTGAAGAAGTCGAACTGATTCAGACAACGAATTCTTTGAGCTTGTCTGACTGCTAGTCTCAAGTAACTTGAATACTGCATCAAGACAAGACTTTGGGGTTTTCTCGCTTTCTTCAAGATGTTTTGCCTTCTTTGCTGCAATATATGTTGGGTTTGCCTCACAACCTTCAGCAGACTTGTGCATGCCATCAGGCATCTCACCCTGAAACAAGTAGAGAGATGACAGGTTTTGCACGTGTATAAACAAAGATGATAATTGTGCTGTTAATTCCATCCAATTTCAAATTAGAAAAAAAACACTATCTTAAAAATATCAATAACATAATTTTCCATTGTTCATAATGCGGGGAGCTTCACCACACTACTGGATTACCATGTCAACATAACAAGTATAGATGAAGGGCAAAGACAATCATTGTATCTATTTTGGTTAATGTGCATGGCATGTTGCTCATATCATCAGCCACATCATTAAGATAAAACAAGACATGACAAGGTGAAAACGTGGGCTGCTTCACCAATCACTGGATTATAGATCCACAAAAACAAGCATGCATATAGGGAGTATTGAGTAATGTGCATGGTATGAATAAGGAATTTCGTTTTACAAGTAAAACTTGGAACTTACGGTTGTTGCTGTCGGTGTCAAAACCGGCGGATCTCGGGTAGGGGGTCCCGAACTGTGCGTCTAAGGCTAATGGTAATAGGAGGCGGGGGACATGATGTTTACCCAGGTTTGGGCCCTCTCTATGGAGGTAATACCCTACTTCCTGCTTGATTGATCTTGATGATATGAGTATTGAAGAGTTGATCTACGACGAGATCATAGAGGCTAAACCCTAGAAGCTAGCCGATGATTATGATTGTTCTTGTCCTATAGACTAAACCCTCTGGTTTATATAGACACCGGAGTGGGCTAGGGTTACACAGAGTTACTTACAGAGAAGGAGATCTATACATCCGAATCGCCAAGCTTGCCTTCCACGCAAAGGAGAGCCCCACCCGGACACGGGACGAAGTCTTCAATCTTGTATCTTCATAGTCCAACGGTCTGGCATAAACATATAGTCCGGCTGTCCAAAGACCCCCTAATCCAGGACTCCCTCAGTAGCCCCTAAACCAGGCTTCAATGACGATGAGTCCGGCGCGCAGATTGTCTTCGGCATTGCAAGGCGGGTTCCTTCTCCGAATACTCCAAGGTAGATTTTGAACACATGAATTGTGTCCGGCTCTGCAAAACAAATTCCACATACCACCGTAGAGAGCACAATATTCCACAAATCTAATCTGTTGACATCTTTCCATAGCGTGAAATCATGCCGCAGCCTGGTCATTATACGAACCGTTTTTCCCAGCCTGCTACTGCACGTATTGCGAGGTGGTTTTATTGGCACATCTTGTTGAAGCAGAGATTGTGTCCCCCTTATCACAGGATTCTCATCAATACGGGTGTGGGTAACCCAACCGTGCTTGTTAGTATAACTCCTCGATTTTAGGCAAGTTCCAAACGGCCATGTGGAGGGTGGTATTCACCCTCTTTATAAAGGGGCCAAGACCTGTCCTTTTCTTTCCACGCTCGATCCTTCCCTTCTCCTACCTCGAGTTCCAACACCCAAGGTACAAGCTAAGCACTTCGGACCACCAACCATGTCCGGATTCGACCTTCAAGGCCGGTGGATGGCCACCTAACGAGAGTGTCGTATTTGTCTCCCACTTCCTCCGAGGGCTGGGCTTCAGTCTTGATCCCTTCGTAAGAGGGCTCATGTTCTATTACGGGCTAGATTTCCACGATATAGCCCCAGATGCCATCCTTCACATCTCGTCGTTTATCGTTGTGTGTGAGGCCTTCCTCCGCATTACTCTACACTTCGGCTTGTGGCTCAAGACCTTTAATGTGAAGTCCAAGATGATCGACGGACGACACGCGGAGTGCGGAGGTGCTATAATAGGCAAAGGTGTCGAGGCCCCACGGCCAAAGGGTTCCTTTCCGGAGGTGTCCAACCTATGGCAACGGGAGTTGTTTCACATCACACCGCCTCGACATACAAAGTGGGCGGCCGCCCTAGCCTTCCGCCCGGGGCCTTCGCCCCAACTGGCGTCATGGGTCAACAAAGAGCTGGACTGGGGGCAGTTAATGATGTGCTGACATTGCAAACCTGCATCTGCGATGTCCTTAAGAGGGATGTCAGCCTAGTCAAAGTAACTCAGGTAATGCTAGTTCGCCGGGTCCTGCCATGCAAACGTCGACCTCTCCGGATGTGGGAGTTCAACCCAGAAGGACCGTGAACTATTCAGCACTTCTTCGGCGTGACGCTCGAAGGGATGTATCGATTATTCTTCGGATCACGAATAAAGTGTCCGGACACCACCGAGGATGCAGGCCTGAATTGCCATCGTCCAGATACCCAAGTAAGTAACTCTGCAACCGAACATGTTGTCTTTATATTTGTCACAACATTATTCTGAAAAACTACCCTCGGCCAGGACTGGATAAGAAAGGCGGAAAGGATCAGGTGTTCGGCCCCTCTTCCCGAAGGCTCGCCGGACCCTATACTGACCAGGATGCTTGAGTGCGCACCTTATCAAGTGCCATCAGGAGAATATGAAGGGAGGCATCGAGAAGCCGAGAGCGGGCTTCATACATTACACATACAAACCGGGGGAATTAGTGCCTCTACAAAGGAGGACGATCGGGGAGGTGAATCTAAAATCCCTTCTCCCCGCGGGAAGAAAAGGGGCGCCCCTGAAGATTTGGAAACGGAAGCTTCCAAACGAGGGAAGAAACCTTTGCCAGGGGGCCCTGGCTCGGAGGGCGTCCTTGTCACACAGCGCCCGCAAGGGTGCTAGTCATCAACCGAGCCTTAAGTGAACAAAAGCACTTTGATAAATATATCTTGTTTTCTCTCTGAGAATCACAACCAAAACATATGTTTTGCAGTCCGTCTCATAGCCCTTCTCAACAAAGTTCGTCTTCGGGGGATCTTCTTCCGGAGATGATGGAGAACAAAATGCCTCCCCCTGCTTCCCTGCCTCATGAGACAAACAACCCTTAGGTATCGTCGCGGAGGATTTCTCCTAATCTGCAAAGGCCTGCAGGTAATTCTTCGGCCGCCCGAAGTCCGGGGTCCTTGGCTCCTAAGGAGACCAACAGAAAAAGCCCGGGACTATTCGGTGTACAACCGGACACATTGATGGGGCTTTTGGAGCAAGCGGCTCTCTCAGAGGCACATCGTACTTTCATGGGTATGGTGGTTGAGAGGATTTCATTCGTGAAGAGCGGGTTAAATGAAGCTTTTACGAGCCTACTAAGAGGCTTTGAGGTCCGCATCTGATATATATTTTCGCTGTACCGCACACGCTAGGTGTGCTCAATATAGATAGTAGCCCCTGAGACTCTGGTTGCCGTCCAGAGGCGGCAAACAAAGGATCATAGTCCCAGGTAACGATCACGCTGCTTTTATGTGCAGGCGGGTGAAGGTCCGACGGCTGACCGGACTGCAGATTTTGCCTAATTGAGGCGGCAACTTGAAGTGGCGGATGCCGACATCACGCTTGTGAACAAGCGGCTTGACAAAGACAGGGTATGTATATTCTGGTGGTCAGCAAATATTAAGAGGAGCATGATGCTAGTATCTATAATATGATTTGACTGCAGATGGAGCTGCCGCCATTGAGACCCTTCGGGCGGAACTTGCCCGAGCCAAGGAACAAGCTAGGAGAAGTGATGCGGCCGCCCTGAAGGCGGCCGAGGAGTTAAAAGCCGAACAGGCCGCTCATCGCCAGAGTGAAGATAAAATAACCAGCATGGCTCTAGAGCTGCAAAATGCCGCCAGCTGCTATGAGCTCCTCGAAAGGGAAAGCCAAACAAAAGCGGCTGACTTGAAGAAGGCTTTGGAAGCAGCCAAGGAAACACGCTTTGAAATCAGAGCTGCACAGGAGGAGCTTCGTCAAGCCGGAGATATCACAGCTGGGAGGCCCTTTTTATTGCGGATGAAGTTCGGTGATCCGAATTATGCCCCTCTTGATCAATTATGGAGTTCTGCAGACGAGTACTTGGATTTGGCGAAGAGTGCTGCTGATGCAACTGAGTATTTCAAAGATCAAAAAGATCACGAAGTGGAAAGATTGTTCTGGTCGCAGTTCAGCGCTCCAAAGCATCTGCTGCTGTTGAATGAGCAAATGGCCTAGTGGGCCAAGCTCCATAGGTTGTACGGGCTTGCCATGAGGTCTGTCGTGGATCATCTTTGGCCGAAGGAACTAAGTCCGGGTAGTTATTTTGGTTTAGTGCAACGATTTCTTCGTGTTGTGCCGCATATCGACGTTGTAAAGAGGTCGGCGTGCATAGAGGGTGCACGGATGGCTCTTGCCCGTGTTAAGACATACTGGGCAGGATGTAGTCCACTGCTATTGCAACTAGGGGTCCAACCGGAGGCCAGGACTCGCCCAAGCACTACTTTGAAGAAGTCCTAGAAGGCGCCCGTTTAATAGAGGCTCAGTGCTCGAAGAGTACCATGTTCGAGTGACATGTATCTTGATTGTAAAAACAATGCTATTTTGATTATAAAGGATGTGTTTATACTTTTGCCCGAAAGTATTATAGTGCCTCCTGTCTGGCCATTTATGTATGTATGTATATAACCTGAAAGTTTGCACTCGTCAGCTTCAGCCCCCACGCATATAATGCGGCGTTGTTCGGTAAAGCGCGTAATCACACTTGATCCAACGTCTTGGTCCATTAAGGAGGTGATAGTGCAGCGAACAAGGCAATCGGACTATATAGCTTTAACACTTTCACTTAGCCATAGGTGTTTGATGGTGGGGCTACTATATAGCCCCTGGTACTTCCGCGTTCATCCCAATACGGTGCGCGTATGTACATGACCGGAAAACCGGTCCTTCATTAATGCGGAGGAATCGCGAAGATTTCACTGAGTCATCGAGTGGTTGACCAGTCTCGCTCGTTATCATGACAGTCAGTTTTCGGCTTTCTCTACTGAGGTGCTCATCCAGATGAACCAAGGCACAATCGCAGTAGTTTTCCCGGGGCCCCCTTAGCCGATAGAGCGGAACGTAAGGTAGCAAAACACGGGAGCAGGGCCAACGCAACTATTGACCAAAGACATGATTCGGAGCTGACGCATATAAGGCCAAACTCGCGACGCCAAACACTCCCTAAGGTATTTGGACTTTACAACGTATGCTGGGCTGAGTAGCGCCGTCGATAATGAGCCCTGAATTTCTAGGTACATGCATTAATCTGGCGTGACGAAATGCCAATAACGCCAGTATCCCTCTTGGGTGTGTTAAGTGCCTGGAGGGTGTCAAGCAACAAGAGACATTAAAGAAGGTTTACACAGGGGCGTAATCTAAAGAGAAACCTTTGAGCGGGGCCTTGCTGCATGTCTGCGCCTTTGTCTCCATTGTGCCGTATCCTGGAAGGATGTAGCCCGATGGCATCTGTAAAAGGAAAAACCCAGGTAAAAGAGTCTGGTGTAATCGTGCGAACAGTTGGTTATTCTCAATGAACCATGAAAATGCAATCTATTATTGTATTAATAGGGTCGAGCCGAACTATGGGCCTTTTTACATGCGGGCAGCCCCTAGCACCACTTATTGGGGTATATCCATCCACCTCGGCTCAGGTTTATCCGGGCTGCTACAACTGGTGGTGCACCGGACACGTCTAACTGTATCCGTGGTCTTCACGACCAATCAGTTATTCTGGTTGGAGAGGCCGTTCGGCTGCTAGAGCCACCATGTACTCTTCCGCATGTAGGGAACGTTTTGTATTTCCGCTAACTGTGATGACACCATGTGGACCGGGCATCTTGAGTTTAAGATAAGCGTAATGTGGAACTGCAATGAAATGGGCGAAGGCCGTTCTTCCGTGGAGTGCATGGTAGCCACTTCGGAATGGAGCGATGTCGAAGATTAGCTTTTCGCTTCGGAAGTTGTCAGGCGAACCGAATACAACCTCTAGTACTAGAGAGCCCGTACATCGGGCTTCTACGCCTGGTATTACTCCTTTAAAGGTAGTATTGCTTTGGCTGATTCTTGGCGGGTCTATCCCCATCTTGCAGACAGTGTTCTAATAGATCAGATGTCACACCCTAGCTAGTTCTTGCATTAGAGTGTTGCATCATGTCTATTTCATTCAATAGAAACTTGAAATGGGGATGACAGAACCCCCAGCCCCCTCTGAAACCAACTAGGGTTTACTAAAAATATTTTCAATGAACCTGAAATGCCCTTCTAAAATGTCCATCATTTTTGTCTTGGTTCAGAACCTCTGCCAAAAGTGGTTCGCATTTTTCTAGGACACCTAAGATCACTCGATTAATTCTTTACCTATTTTCATTTGGGCATTTAAATTCTATAAAATAATTCAAATGCCCAAATAATTCTGGATTTAAGTGAGGGCTGTTAGGAATAATCCCAACAGAGCCCACAATTATTTGCAGGATTTTTGGAAACATTTTAGTATTTTTAATAAAACCAACACTTACAGAAAAATAGAAAAGTAAACAGAAATAAAAGAGAGAGAGAGGATATCACCTGGCCTCACGTGGCAGCTGATACGTCTCCAACGTATCTACTTTTCCAAACACGTTTGCCCTTGTTTTGGACTCTAACTTGCATGATTTGAATGAAACTAACCCGGACTGACGTTGTTTTTAGCAGAACTACCATGATGTTGTTTTATGTGTAGAAAAGAGAAGTTCTTGGAATGTCCTGGAAATCCACGGAGGCACTTTTCAGAATAAATAAGAATTTTTGGCGAAAGAATCAAGGTCAGGGGGCATGGGTTGTCCACGAGACAGGGGGCGCCCCCCCCTAGGGGCGCGCCCTCCTATCTCGTGGGCCCCCCGGACCTCCTCCGACCTCAACTACAACTCCATATATACCGTCTCGGGGAGAAAAAATCAAGGAGAAAGTTTCATCGCGTTTCACGACACGGAGCCGCCGCCAAGCCCTACTCTCTCTCGGGAGGGATGATTTGGAGTCCGTTCGGGGCTCCGGAGAGGGGGATTCGTCGCCGTCGTCATCATCAACCATCCTCCATTACCAATTTCATGATGCTCACCACCGTGCATGAGTAATTACATCATAGGCTTGCTGGACAGTGATGGGTTAGATGAGATTTACCATGTAATCAAGTTAGTTTTGTTAGGGTTTGATCCCTAGTATCCACTATGTTCTGAGATTGATGTTGCTATGACTTTGGTATGCTTAATGCTTGTCACTAGGGCCTGAGTGCCATGATTTCATATCTGAACCTATTATGTTTTCATGAATATATGTGTGTTCTTGATCCTATCTTGCAAGTCTATAGTCACCCATTATGTGTTATGATCCGACAACCCCGAAGTGACAATAATAGGGATACTTCTCGGTGATGACCGTAGTTTGAGGAGTTCATGTATTCACTATGTGTTAATGCTTTGCTCCTGTTCTCGATTAAAAGGAGGCCTTAATATCCCTTAGTTTCCACTAGGACCCCGCTGCCACGGGAGGGTAGGACAAAAGATGTCATGCAAGTTCTTTTCCATAAGCACGTATGACTATTTATGGAATACATGTCTAGATTACATTGATGAATTGGAGCCAGTTCTGTGTCACCCTATGTTATAACTATTGCATGAGGAATCGCATCCGGCATAATTATCCATCACTGATCCATTGCCTACGAGCTTTTCACATATTGTTCTTCGCTTATTCACTTTTCCGTTGCTACTATTACAACTACTACCAAAACCCAAAAACATTTACCTTTTCTGTTGCTACTATTACCATTACTATCATACCACTCTTGCTACTAAATACTTTGCTGCAGATACTAAGTTATCCAGGTGTGGTTGAATTGACAACTCAACTGCTAATACTCAAGAATATTCTTTGGCTCCCCTTGTGTCGAATCAATAAATTTGGGTTGTACTTTACCCTCGAAAACTGTTGCGATCCCCTAGACTTGTGGGTTATCAGCAGCCCACCAGCAGGCCCACCTAGCTGGCCCAGCCCAGCAACCGCTCCAGCGAGCTGCTTGACTTGGCCAGGCAGGCACGCAGGTGCTCGACGCCGGCACCAGCGCGCGCCACGCAGGTTCCCGCCGCCCTGCTTCCTCCCCTCGCCGCTCTACTGGCCTGGATGACATCCACATCGCGCCCTGACCCCCTGGACACGTCCATTCTCCCCCTGCCTCTCTCCCTCACTCCCCTCCACCAAGGTCGACGCAGCTGTCGCCGTTTCGCTGCCGTAACCGCACCCAATGTCGTCCACGCGCTGCTCCACCATGTCCAGAAGCTCCGCCACTCCCTCCTCGACCGTCTCGCCGAGCCACACCCCGCCGGAGGTCCCCCGAGCGTCTCCACCGAGCTCGTCGTGAACCTCCTGCCGGCCAGATCGCCTCTGCCACCCCGCTTGCTCTGGTTCATCTCCGACCTTGCTGTCCGCCCCATCGCAACCACCGTGAGCTAGCCCACCTCCCTATCCTCTCTGCCCTCCTTCTCGTGCACCACAGCGAGCACACCGAGCTCACCCGCACACTCCGCCACGGAGCTCGTCGCCGACGAGGCTCCGGCCAACCAACGGCCGCGCCACCCTCTCCACTAACCTCACCACACTCCCACGAGCTCAACGCACTAACCCACGCGCCTCGCCGTGCCCCCTAGCGATGAGTCCAAGCTCACCCGAGCTCCGACCGCCACCAAACACGTCGTCGGCGCCGTTTCCGGTGACCCCGAGCCCAACCACCTACACCACCCACCGCGGCTCGCTCCCAGCTAACCGTAGAGACCAATGGCAGCTCGAACGGTGCCCTGTAGGCAAAACCCGCACCTGCACCACCGTGTTTGGCCTCGCCGGTGGCTAAACACCGGTGAGTTGACCCCGCTGACCCCGTTTGACCACGGGTGGGCCTAGTTTGACCCCCCCGGGGTCAATGACAGGTGGGACCCAGCTGGCTAAATAATCCAGGATTAGTACTAATTAAAATTTAGTTGAACTAATTACACTGACATGCGGGACCCACTGTTAGGTTTGACCTGGACTGTCCCATTGACCACTGACGCCATCCTGACGTAATGCTGACGCAGTAAATTATTTACTGGAATTATTTTTACATAGGACATTCTAGAAAATACCACAAACTTCAAACAATCATAGAAATTAATCTGTAGCTCCAAATGCAAAGTGTTATATATGAAAAATGATCAGAAAAATCCAATCTATCCATCTGTACTAGTTTCATGCATGATTAAGCAAGATAACCTGCTGTTTAGTGCAGAATAAGATAAACCACTATTAAGGGTCATTTATGAGTTTGAAACTTGAATCTTTGGTTCAAAATGGTTCAAATCCATCTGGTCTTAGTTGCATTAGCCCAATACACTCATTTTGCCATGTCTCATGCATGCATCGTAGTGTTGCATATTGTTTGGTGATGATTGTGTATCGGTGCTCTCTACGGCAGGTTCTGCCCCAGAGGAGTATCGCGATTACCCTAACAAAGAACAATACCAGGGCACGGACCCATCAGGCAAGCAACCAACCATTTGATCATATTGATACAATCCCATATTCTCGCATCTGCTCTATTTTACTGCATTAAGACAATGCAATTCAAACTGTTGTGTGCTACGGTAGTTGAACCCATTTCCTCTGCATAACCTATCATTGCCACAGTAACTAGATGAAACCCACTAGCATGTGTAGGAGTTGATTGAGCCATGTGTATGCGTTGTTCCTACCTTGCTATGCCTGCTATGCTTAGAGTCGTGTCAGGTCTGGTTCATCTGGGTGATGGGCTAGAGTGAAATGATCATGTCGGTAAGAGAGTGATGTGTTGAACACGATTTGGTAAAGGTATCGATGAGAGGCCATGTAGGAGTACATGGTGGGTTGTTTCATTGAAGCCGTCCTTAAGCACTAAGATCTGTATGTGTGATTTAAGATTCAGCTACTACCATGCATTGGGCCAGAAACCAATGGACCCTCTCGGCTTTTTATTCACGCTAGTCCTCTGTCCAGGAGTTGCAAGTAGTTTCTGGTGTTTGTAGCTTACTAGAGGCCGTGGACAGCGCTGACCCGCGGGGTGGGCTGTGATGCGGGAGGTATGTGTCATGGTGTACCGGATGCCCGTTAGGTATCTCGGGAACCCTGCACACATCGTTCGGGGCCGTATGTGGAAACCTCGGCCGGACTCCCTGCGGATGGAACCTGGATAGGCGATAAACCTGGACTAGAGACTTAGGTGTCTAGGTAGGTCATGGCCGACACCCACGTTGGGCTTCCGCTTGACGGTTGTCGAGTACATGTCGTGTAAACGGCGGTAAGTGGTGAGAGCGTGTATGAAGAAGTACAGCCCTGCAGGGTTAACATCATCTATTCGAATAGCTGCGTCCGCGGTAAAGGACTACTTGGTTGCCTATACAGTTCATAGACAAGTAAATGGAAACTACTAAAAGCCTCAAGATAAGCGTGAGTGCCGAGGATGGCTCTTCCGTAGGATGACGGAGGTGGATCCTCGGTAGTGTATTGAAGTGGTGAGTAGTGGACTCGAGTGCACAAAACCATTTCAAGTTGGAGTCTCGTAGGATAGCTTAGCCAAGAGTCAAAGCTGGCTTGCTGCAATAATCCCACCAACCCTTCTTGATAATGTGCATGTACGTAGGATCTGATGTAAGTCTTGCCGAGTACCTTTGTACTCATGTTGCTTAATTTACGTTTTACAGAAGACACTGCAACCCCTTCTGATGGGTTCTTCGTAAACGTCGGTATCGATGAGTAGGCTGAAGCCCAGGTGGTGATCCTGAGCTCACGAAGGGCCATGTAGTATAGTCAGGCTTACCCAAGCCTCTTTTATTTTACTAGTTGTCTGTACTCAGACAAGTTACTTCCGCTGTTGGCTTGTATGTTTGTATGACTTGAATGTTGGGTCGTGTGACCCATACCTGTGTGTATGGTATGTATGGCTCTTTGAGCCTTTAAATAAAGTACTTGTGTTGTAGAGTCATGTTGTGATGCCTTGTTGTATTTGCACATATTGAGCATATTGTGTGTATGACTGAAATGCTTGGTATGTGTGGGATCTGACTATCTAGTTGTTTATCCTTAGTAGCCTCTCTTACTGGGAAATGTCTCCTAGTGCTTCCACTGAGCCATGGTAGCTTGCTACTGCTCCGGAACACTTAGGCTGGTCGGCATGTGTCCTTCTTCGTTCACGGGTCTGTCCCTTCGGGGAAATGTCACATGATCAATACCGGAGTCCTGTTAACCCGCTACAGCCCAGTTTACCAGAGTCCTGCTAGCCCAGTGCTATAGCCCGGATTCACTCGCTGATGACCGACACGTTTGATGTTGGGTCATGGATGCCTGTCCCTGTAAGTTTGTGCCACTTTGGGTTTATGACTAGCCATGTCAGCCCGGGCTCCTTATCAGATGGATGCTAGCGACACTATCATATATGTGTGCCAAAAGGCACAAACAGTCCCGGGCAAAGGTAAGGCGACACCTGTGGGAATATCGTGCGTGAGGCCGCAAAGTGATATGAGGTTTTACATGCTAGGTCGATGTGGCATTGAGTCTGGGTCCTGACAGCATTGGCATCAGAGCCAGACTGCCTGTAGGTTCTCCAAGCCAAACTGGTCGATGTTGAGTCTAGAAATGCTTTAGTTATATGTAGGGGAATTGATTGTGGGTTGGAACGTAAGGCTCTTTTTACTCCTTTACCTCATGGCATTCGGATCTGAGTTAGTCTATTCTTCCACCGGGGGTTAAGGACTAGGACCTCTTCTCTCTATCAGGTTCACGTGTTACTAATCAGTAGTACCTTATAGGTTTGATGGTTACAAGCCTAGTTCATTTCTACTACCCCATATACGTTGCTAAGATGGACCCAGAACCTTGATATGATATTTTTGAGTGTGTATGCAATCTTTGCAAAATGTCTCAAAATCTTTTTGAGCATTTACAACCATTATGTTGTCCAATTTCTGCTAGAAATTCTAATGCCTTTGTATTATATCGTGTTTCAGATGGCCTCCTGCACCCAGAATCAAGTTGTCCGTCTGACTCGATGCCTCGATGTACCTGGCATACTGCTATGTTGGTCCGGGTAATGACTGAGGCTTGATACCATTGGTATCCTGAGTACACCGTTGAGGAGCAGTATAGAGACTTCAATCAAAGCCAATACCTCTGCACCGTCAGGATATTTCCTTGCTATCCTGGATCCACTGAAGCCCTCCATTGCTCATAGGGAATTGGGGTTACCATCGAGATGTTTGTGCAAGACGCTGCATATTCCATGATGACTATCATTCGGGCCAGGACTTCCTTGCTCGGAACACTGACTTCCGCTATATGCCGATGTCACTTCCTGGGGCAAAAGGTTACTTCGCAGCTATCTACACCGACTCTTCTCATGAGGATTCGCTGCTCTGCACTACCGCACAATTGCTTGAGGACAAGGACTGTGAAAATCGTGCCTCGCGATTGGAGCTTTTCAACTCCCGGTCTAATCACTGGGCCACTTCGACCCGGTTTGCACCTGCTACGTAGGCAGGGTATATGGATATGCGGGATCTCTACCCCGTGCGGTCTACTCTACCGGGCAGTATGGATTGGCGTGATGTAGGGGGCATCACTCCTCCTCGTGGACCTCTTCTACCACCGTTTGATGGTCCCCGGCCACATCCGAGTCCCTATGGACCGCAGGCTCCACATGATTGGCTATTTCCAGATGATCACGTTCAACTCCCAGGACATGAGGGTAACTTCTATGAGGATTACTACGGAAATGTATGAGCTGATAGTAGCACCACTAGTATTGTAACAGTTATATCGTCCACCGTCCTACGTGACTCGTGGGATATGACTTGGTGTGTACCGCTTTCCGAAGGTGCAGAAAAATAATGTATAGGAGCTTGGGATACCTCCGATGAGATGTAATCTTCCTTTCACCGTAGTAGTACTCCGTTTGGTCTTGTACTAAACCTTGTATGGTGTGTATGACGATGGAATAAATGTAGCAGTTTCTGTATTTGCCATATCATACGGATGAACATCTTGCATTCCAGTTATCCTTTGCATTCTACATTTCTATGTCAGAATCTTATCATTCTGGACTAAACCATTGTCTTGTTTTCCTAGGATGGTCAAACCCACCCACCTTCCACCACTCCGTCGAGCCTCTCGACGGCGATGACTGGCTTCGCAGTATTACTCACAAGCTATGTTCTGCACTCATAGCTGAGACAGATAAGGTCACTTTTGCTGCATATCATCTCGAAGGCCCCACCAGTCTCTGGTGGGAGAATTATAAAGCCATGCGCCCAGCTGGCCATGTCACTACTTGGTTAGAATTTAGTGAGGCTTTCTGTGAACATCACATTCCGGAGGGTCTTATGGGCTGTAAGCGTGAGGAATTCTGCAGTTTCACCCAAGGTAGACTCTCTGTGGATGCATACAGCAGGGAGTTTGGTAACCTAGCACGATATGCAACTGAGGAAGTTTCCACCGATGCCAAGAAGCAGGCAAGGTTCTGCAAGGGACTTAGCCCCGAGCTTCGCCGAGATCTCCGTCTACATGAGTGCACCTCCTTTCACAAGCTTGTGAACAAAGCCATCGGTGCTGAGACGGGTCAGACTGGTTTCGAGGCAACACGCAAGCATGGCCGTGACATGGGTTCCTCATCCGGTGCTGGTTCACAGAAGTGTCGGGTGTGGGTGCCTAACACTGCCCTGCCACCCAGGTTCACACCGAGGCCATCCTACCAGGCGCCTCGTCTAGCTCAGCAATATGCACCAGCTAAGCCCTATGGTGGGCCAACCAACAATGCTCCTCCATGCACCAGCTCCGTGACATGCTTTAAGTGTGGGGAACCAGGCCACTACATGTGCTAGTGTCCCCAGACCAACGCCAACCAGTCTGGAAAAGTTGTTGGCCAAGGCAAGCCAATAGGGAAAGTGTTCTACGCCAAGTTGGCCACTGCTACACGAGGCCATGTGAACTGTGTCTCTGCTGAAGAGGCTCAAGAGGATCCCAACGTCGTTCTTGGTATGCTCCTTGTTAATTACCATCCGGCATCTGTTCTTTTCGATACTGGAGCATCTCATTCATTTATATCTGAGAGCTATGCTCGTCTGCATAACACCACATTCTAGGATATGCCCACCTCCATGGTAATTCAAACCCCGGTATCCAAATGGAAAACTTCTAGATTAAGTCATGGGAATGAAATTTAGGTCGACAGACTTGTTTTCCTTGCATCATTGATAGCTCTCAAATCTTCGGATATTAATATCATCTTGGGTATGGACTGGATGTCAGCCCATCATGCCAAGATTGATTGCTTCTCTAGGACTGTTCAACTTATGCATCCTTCGGGAAAGATAGTAAATGTCTTGACCTGAGTAGCCAAGTGACAGCTATATTCCCTTAATGCCAGTCCTTTGCCAAAACTCGAAGACATTCCGGTAGTCCGTGACTTTCCGGATGTCTTTCCAGAAGAATTGTCAGGTGTTCCACCTGACAGAGATGTCGAGTTCGTGATAGATCTCATTCCAGGAACTGTCCCAATTTCTAGAAGACCCTATAAGATGGCACCACTAGAACTAGTCGAGCTTAAGAAACAACTCGATGAGTCCTTGAAAAAGGGCTTCATCCGTACTAGTTCATCTCCATGGGCTTGTCTCATCCTCTTCGTCAAGAAGAAGGATGGTACGGATCGGATGGTTGTAGATTATCGACCCGTCAACTTGGTCACAATAAAGAACAAGTATCCGCTCCCCAGGATCAACGACCTGTATGATCAGCTCGCTAGATCCTCAGTCTTCTCTAAGATGGATTTGAGGTTGAGCTACCATCAAATCAAAATCAAGAACGGGGACATTCCCAAAATGGCCTTTGTTACTCGTTATGGCCAATACGAGTACACCGTCATGTCCTTCGGTTTAACCAATGCCCCAGCCACCTTCTCTCGGTTAATGAACTCAATCTTCATGGAGTACTTGGATAAATTCGTTGTGGTTTACCTCGATGATATACTCATCTACTCCAAGAACGAGGAAGAACATGCCGAGCATCTAAGGGTAGTGTTGATGAAACTTCGAGAGCATCGCCTTTATGCCAAATTTTCTAAATGAGAGTTTTGGTTGCCAGAAGTGACCTATCTAGGACATGTAATTTCTGGTAAGGGTATTGTTGTCAATCCCGCGCGAGTTCAAGCCGTTCTTAATTGGACTCCACCTGAATCGGTCAAGCAAGTTCGGAGTTTCCTTGGCTTAGCGAGCTATTGTCGCCGCTTTTTCGAGAACTTCTCCAAAGTTGCTAAACCTCTAACTGAACTCCTCAAGAAAGATAAAAAGTTCGAGTGGACCCCACAATGCGAGCATAGTTTTCAGGAACTAAAAAGACGCTTGACTTCTGCTCCCGTACTGGTACCTCCAGACTTTTCTAAGGACGTTGTTATGTATTGCGACGCCTCGTGACAAGGACTAGGTTGCATTCTCATGCAAGATCGACATGTAATTGCTTATGCTTCACGGCAATTGCACCTACATGGGGAAAATTATCCTACTCATGATCTAGAACTTGCAGTTGTGGTCCATGCACTCAAAACCTGGCGACATTACCTCCTCGGTAATCGTTGCGAAATCTTCACCATCACCAAAGTCTGAAGTATATATTCAACCAACTGGATTTGAATCTCAGGCAAAGACGTTGGGTCGAGTTGATCACAAATTTCGACTTAGGGATAAATTACACCCCAGGAAAAGCCAATGTCATGGATGATGCACTAAGTTGTAAATCTTATTGTAACAATCTAATGTTACAACAAAGTTAACCACTTCTCCATGAGGAATTTCGAAAACTTAACCTTCACATCGTTCCTCAAGGATCCCTTTCCACCTTGGTGGCGAAACCTACCCTTATGGATCAGATCATCAAAGCTCATAAGGTAGATCTGGGGATTTCCCGTATCAAAAGAAACATCATGAAGGGAGTTGCGGATTGTTTCTCCATTGATGATCAAGGAGTCATATACTTCGGGAACGTCTAGTGGTTCCCAAGGTGCAAAACCTGAGGCGGTTGATCCTTAAGGAAGCTCATGAATCTCCTCTCACCATTCATCCCGGTAGCTCTAAAATGTATCAGGACCTACGCCAGAGGTTTTGGTGGACTAGGATGAAGAGAGAAATTGCTCAGTATATTGCTAACTGCAACGTCTGCCGTCGTGTAAAAGCAGAGCATCAACGGCCTATTGGCACCCTTCAACCTTTAGCTTTTCCTGAATGGAAATGGGATAAAATTGGTATGGACTTCATCACAGGTTTTCCCAGGACCAAGAGAGGGAATAATGCTATCTTCGTCTTTACCGATCGTCTTTCCAAAGTGGCCCATTTCTTGCCTGTTCGCGAGAGTATAACCGCTAGCCAGCTAGCGGACTTGTATATCTCCCGAATAGTGTCCCTCCATGGTGTTCCACTAGAAATCAACTCAGATCGAGGAAGTCTCTTCACCTCTTGATTTTGGGAAAGTTTCCAAAATGCTATGGGAACCCGCCTTTCCTTTAGCACCGCCTTTCACCCTCAATCAAGTGGTCAAGTAGAACGCGTCAACCAGATTCTAGAAGACATGCTACGAGCTTCTGTTATCTCATTCGGAATGGATTGGGAGAAATGCCTTCCATTTTCCAAATTTGCTTATAACAACAGCTATCAATCTAGCCTGGGTAAAGCCCCTTTTGAAGTTCTCTATGGACGAAGGTGTCGAATGCCTCCTAACTGGTCAGAAACCGAGGAAAGACAATTATTTGGCCCTGATATGATCCAGGAAGCAGAAGAGCAAGTTCGGATCATTCGTAAAAAGTTGAAAACAGCCCAATCTCGTCAAAAGAGTCAATATGACCAAAAACATAAGGCTATGACCTTTGAGGTTGATGAGAAGGCTTACCTTCGGGTTACTCCTCTGAAGGGAACCCATCGTTTTTGTATCAAAGGCAAATTGGCTCCATGCTACATTGGACCCTTTCGCATTCTCGCTAAACAAGGAGAAGTTGCCTACCAATTGGAACTACCTCCGCATCTCTAAAGAGTCCACGATGTCCTCGACGTTTCTCAACTCAGGCGTTGCTTCTCGGATCCTATCCGTGGAGTGGACCACGAAACGCTTGATCTTCAAGATAATCTCACGTATCGAGAGTACCCCGTTCGTATTCTCGATCAAGCCGAGCGTACCACTCGACATCATAATATCAAGTTTCTCAAGGTTCAATGGTCCAACCATTCTGAGAAAGAAGCAACTTGGGAAAGGGAGGATCGTCGTCGAGTCAAGTATCCCGCCTTCTTTCTGGAGGAACCTAAATCTCGGGACGAGATTTTTGTGAGTGGGGGTGAGTTGTCACACCCTAGCTAGTTCTTGCATTAGAGTCTTGCATCATGTCTATTTCATTCAATAGAAACTTGAAATGGGGATGACAGAACCCCCAACCCCCTCTGAAACCAACTAGGGTTTATTAAAAATATTTTCAATGAACCTGAAATGCCCTTCTAAAATGTCCATCATTTTTGTCTTGGTTCAGCCTCTGCCAAAAGTGGTTCACATTTTTCTAGGACACCTAAGGTCATTGGATTCATTCTTTACCTATTTGCACTTGAGCATTTAAATGCTATAAAATAATTCAAATGCCCAAATAATTCTGGATTTAAGTGAGGGTTGTTAGGAATAATCCCAACAGAGCCCACAATTATTTGGAGGATTTTTGTAAACATTTTAGTATTTTTAATAAAGCCCAACACTTACAGAAAAATAGAAAAGTAAACAGAAATAAAAGAGAGAGAGAGAGAGAGGATCTCACCTGGCCTCACCTGGCAGCCCACCTAGCCGGCCCAGCCCAGCAACCGCTCTAGCGAGCTGCTTGACTTGGCCAAGCAGGCAGGCAGGTGCTCGACGCCGGCACCAGCGCGCGTCATGCAGCTACCCGCCGCCCTGCTTCCTCCCCTCGCCGCTCTGCTAGCCTGGATGACCTCCACGTCGCACTGCAACCCCACTGGACACATCCATTCTCCCCCTGCCTCTCTCCCTCGCTCCCCTACGCCAAGGCCGACGCGGCCATCGCTGTTCTGCCGCCGTAACCGCGCCCAATGTCGTCCACGTAATGCTCCATCGTGTCCAGAAGCTCCGCCACTCCCTCCTCGACCGTCTCGTAGAGCCACGCCCCGCCGGAGGCCCCCGAGCGTCTCCACCGAGCTCATCTTCAACCTCCTGCCGGCCAGATCGCCTCCGCCGCCCCGCTTGCTCCGGTTCGTCTTCGACCTTGCCGTCCGCCCCGTCGCAACCACCATGAGATGGGCCACCTCCCTATCCTCTCCGCCCTCTTTCTCGTGCACCACAGCGAGCACACCGAGCTCACCCGCACGCTCCGCCGCGGAGCTCGTCACCGACGAGGCTCCGGCCACCCAACGGTCGCGCCATTCTGTCCACTAACCGCACCACACTCCCAGGAGCTCAACGCACTAACCCACACGCCTCGCCGTGCCCCCTAGCGACGAGTCCAAGATCACCCGAGCTCCAGCCGCCGCCAAACACATCGCCGGCGCCGTTTCCGGCGACCCCGAGCCCAACCACCTGCACCACTCGTCGCGGCTCGCTCCCAGCTAACCGTAGAGCCCAACGGCGCCTCGAACGGTGCCTTGCAGGCGAAACCCGCACCTGCACCGCCGCGTTTGGCCTCCCCGGCGGCTAAACACTGGTTAGTTGACCCTGCTGACCCCGTTTGACCACGGGTGGGCCCAGTTTGACCCCCTGAGGTCAATGACAGGTGGGACCCAGTCGGCTAACTAATCCAGGATTAGTACTAATTAAATTTAGTTAAACTAATTACACTGACATGCGGGGCCCACTATCAGGTTTGACCTGGACTGTCCCATTGACCACTGACATCATCCTAACGTAATGCTGACACAGTAAATTATTTACTGGAATTATTTTTACACAGGAAATTCCAGAAAATACCACAAACTTCAAAAAATCATAGAAATGAATCTGTAGCTCCAAATGCAAAGTGTTATATATGAAAAATGATCAGAAAAATCCAATCTATCCATCTGTACTAGTTTCATGCATGATTAAGCAAGCTAAACTGTTGTTAAGTGAAGAATAAGATAAACCACTATTAAGGGCCATTTATGAGTTTGAAACTTGAATCTTTGGTTCAAAATAGTTCAAACCCATCTGGTCTTAGTTGCATTAGCCCAATACACTCATTTTGCCATGTATCATGCATGCATCATATTGTTGCATATTGTTTGGTGATGATTGTGTATCGGTGCTCTCTGCGGTAGGTTCTGCCCCCGAGGAGTATCGCGATTACCCTAACCACGAATAATACTAGTGCACGGACCCATCAGACAAGCAACCAACCATTTGATCATATCGATACAATCCCATGTTCTCGCCTCTGCTCTCTTTTACTGCATTAAGACAGCGCGATTCAAACTGCTGTGTGCTATGGTAGTTGAACCCATTTCCTCTGCATGACCTGTCATTGCCAAAGTAACTAGATGAAACCCACTAGCATGTGTAGGAGTTGATTGATCCATGTGTATGTGTTGTTCCTACCTTGCTATGCCTGCTATGCTTAGAGTCGTGTCAGGTCTGGTTCATCTGGGTGATGGGCTAGACTGAAATGATCATGTCGGTAAGAGAGTGATGTGTTGAACACGATTTGGTAAAGGTATCGATGAGAGGCCATCTAGGAGTACATGGTGGGTTGTTTCATTGAAGTCGTCCCTAAGCACTGAGATCTGTATGCGTGATTTAAGATTCAGCTACTACCATGCATTGGGCCCGAAACCAATGGACCCTCTCGGCTTCTTATTCACCCTAGTCCTCTGTCCAGGAGTTGCAAGTAGTTACTGGTGTTTGTAGCTTACTGGAGGCCGTGGACAGCGCTGACCCGCGGGGTGGGTTGTGATGCGGTAGGTACGTGGCACGGCGTACCGGATGCCCGTTAGGTATCTCGGGCACCCTGCACACATTGTTTGGGGCCGTATGTGGAAACTTCGGCCGGACTCCCTACGGATGGAACCTGGATAGGGAATAAACCTGGACTAGAGACTTAGGTGTCTAGGTAGGTCATGGCCGACACCCACGTTAGGCTTCCGCTTGAAGGTTGCCGAGTACATGTCGTGTAAACGGCGGTAAGTGGTGAGAGTGTGTATGAAGAAGTACAGCCCTGCAGGGTTAACATCATCTATTCGAATAGCCGCGTCCGCGGTAAAGGACTACTTGGTTGCCTATACAGTTCATAGACAAGTAAACCGAAACTACTAAAAGCGTCAAGATAAGCGTGAGTGCCGAGGATGGCTCTTCCGTAGGATGACGGAGGTGGATCCTTGGTAGTGTATTGAAGTGGTGAGTAGTGGACTCGAGTGCACAAAACCATTTCAAGTTGGAGTCTCGTAGGATAGCTTAGCCAAGAGTCAAAGCTGGCTTGCTGCAATAACCCCACCAACCCTTCTTGATAATGTGCATGTATGTAGGATCTGATGTAAGTCTTGCTGAGTACCTTTGTACTCATGTTGCTTAATTTACGTTTTACAGAAGACGCTGCAACCCCTTCTGATGGGTTCTTCGTAGATGTCGATATCGATGAGTAGGCTGAAGCCCAGGTGGTGATCCTGAGATCACGAAGGGCCATGTTGGATAGTCAAGCTTACCCAAGCCTCTTTTATTTTACTAGTTGTCTGTACTCAGACTAGTTACTTCCGTTGTTGGCTTGTATGTTTGTATGACTTGAATGTTGGGTCGTGTGACCTGTACCTGTGTGTATGGTATGTATGGCTCTCTGAGCCTTTAAATAAAGTACTTGTGTTGTAGAGTCATGTTGTGATGCCTTGTTGTATTTGCACATATCGAACATATTGTGTGTATGATTGAAATGCTTGGTATGTGTGGGATCTGACTATCTAGTTGTTTATCCTTAGTAGCTTCTCTTACTGGGAAATGTCTCCTAGTGCTTCCACTGAGCCATGGTAGCTTGCTACTGCTCCGGAACACTTAGGCTGGTCGGCATGTGTCCTTCTTCGTTCACGTGTCTGACTCTTCGGGGAAATGTCACACGATGAATACCGGAGTCCTGTTAACCCGCTACAGCCCAGTTTACCGGAGTCCTGCTAGCCCAGTGCTATAGCCCGGATTCACTCGCTGATGACCGACACGTTCAATGTTGGGTCATGGATGTCTGTCCCTGTAAGTTTGTGCCACTTTGGGTTTACGACTAGCCATGTCAGCCCGGGCTCCTTATCATATGGATGCTAGCGACACTATCATATATGTGTGCCAAAAGGCGCAAACAGTATCGGGCAAAGGTAAGGCGACACTTGTGGGAATATCGTGCGTGAGGCCGCAAAGTGATATGAGGTGTTACATGCTAGGTCGATGTGGCATTGAGTCGGGGTCCTGACAGCAGATTAAGACTACTTCTGTCATTCATAAGGACTCGGGTGAGATGGTATCCATTAATTATTGGGTCGAGCACGAAGGCAGCCAATCCTCCGTCCCGGATACTAGTCGGATGATCCCTGTGATCAAACGTGATCGGGCAGGCCGACCAAGGGTTGAACTTGGGGGTGACGGGTTCTATCGCATATACGTCTCGAAGTGTGTGTTTGCGCCTCCTCTTTGGTATATGAGTTGCATAAATCATGTTCACCGTTTTGACCTCTGGTGGAAATTTTTTCTGTCCCCCAATGTTCGGCTGGCGAGGATCATCCTCGTCTTCACTTGGCCTCTCCCTCTCCTTGTGTTCGGCATTTAGCTTGCCGGCCTACTTGAAGACCCAGCATTCTCTGTTGGTGTGGTTTGCAGGTTTTTTGGGGGTGCCATGAATCTGACATAGTCTGTCTAGAATCTTGTTTAGGCTGGACGGTCCATCTCTGCTGCCTTTAAATGGCTTTTTCCGTTGACCGGGTCGAGAGCCCTTGAATCCGGCGTTGACTGGCGTGTTATCTGGGTTGTCTTCATTATTATGATGCTTGCTTTTATTGCGTCGCGGCTTCCCTTTGCCATCCCTGACTTCGGATGTGCTAGGGTCACCGGTGCCGCTGTGGGCCAACCAGATGTCCTCGCCCGCGCAAAAGCGGGTCATGAGGCTTGTTAAGGCTGCCATTGTCCTTGGCTTTTCCTGGCCGAGGTGTCTGGCTAGCCATTCGTCCCGAATACTATGCTTGAAAGCCGCTAAGGCTTCAGCATCCGAGCAGTCGACAATTTGATTCTTCTTAGTGAGAAATCTGTTCCAAAGCTTACGGGCTGACTCTCCGGGTTGTTGGATTATGTGACTTAGGTCGTCAGCATCCGGAGGTCGGACGTAGGTCCCTTGAAAATTAGCCCTGAAAGCGTCTTCGCGTTCCTCCCAACTTCTAATTGAGTTTTTGGGGAGGATTTTCAACCAGTGCCGAGCTGGTCCTTTGATTTTGATGGGCAGGTATTTGATGGCGTGGAGATCATCTCCTCAAGCCATATGGATGTGAAGAATAAAGTCCTCAATCTAGACCGCAGGGTCCGTCGCTCCGTCATATGCCTCGATGTTTACGGGTTTAAACCCCTCTGGAAATTCATGATCCGGCGCCTAACACAAGGGGTGTGCGGCACCCCTGTACTTGACTGTGTTGTGGCATGGGTCCGACGGTTGTAGTGTTTGGTGGTGATTCTGAACTGGTGGTCGATCAGTATAATCGGTTTTGAGGCCATGGTCCTGCATAGGGACATGCTTCCTAGATCCATAAATGGACCTAGTTATGCCGGCTCTTTTGTCCAGGTGCCCACGTATATCGTGTTCCTGGTACGTTCCTGCAACCTCCTTTACTTTACTAGGAGGCGCGCTAATTTATATTTGGAGTTATGAGCATCTCTGTCTCGGCCATAGGGTGGTCGGTCTGGCAGATCAGTCGTATTGTTTTTCAGCGGTATGGGCACGATAGCCTCATCGTCGAATTCGGGCAGCAGCTTGCGTTTTGGATAATTCGTTGTTTGGCGGTCACCACCGTATTTTTCCTCAGTGTCAAGCACTTCGTTCCATCTTTGGTTGAGTGTATCCTATGCAGCTTTAAGCCATTGCTTCTCTTTATTTAAGCTCCTCGCTGTGGCAATAAGTCTATCGTGGAGGTGCTCTTGTTCCAACTATTTTTCAGGGATGATGCATGTATCGTCATCCGGACTGTTCTCCTCTTCGGGGACAGGTTTATAAGCTTTGTCTTCGGCGTCGCTGTGATCGGACAGCAGCCCTGGACTATGTTCGCCATCTCCTTGCTCGTCCTGCTCTATCGCTGGATCGGCGGGGTTATCGTCATTTTTAGTGTCGTCCGGGGTATTATTCTTTCTTGAGACGGTATCGTTGCTTTTGCTATGGCAGGGTTTAGAGCAGCGCCGCTTACGTTGGTGCTTTGGCTGCTTCTCAGGAGGATTATCCTCCGTTGCATCCTTTTGATCGTCGCCAAGTTTTTCACTAGGTGTGTCCACCATGTATATGTCATACGATGAGGTGGTTGTCCAGCGCCCTGTGGGCGGTGGTTCCTGTTCTTCTCATGCATCATCATCCATACCGTCGATGTCTTCGGAGTCGAAGTCAATCATGTCGGTTAAGTCGTCGACAGTTGCTATTAAGTGGGTGGTGGGTGGGGAACGAATTTCTTTATCGTCCGCTTCCCGCTCAAGCCGGACATAGTTCGGCTAGGAGTCTCCTGACAAAGAGAGAAAGACTTTAATGAATTTAGCACGTCGCCCAAGGGCGAGTGCTGGAAGATATCCGTGGAGGTAAACTCTATGATCGGTGCCCAATCAGATTCGATAGGTGCGGATGCACACGGTTCGGAGCCTATGGCCGGAGACGAGTCCCAGGGTCCGATGACACAGATCTCATTGGAGGCGAAGTCTGTGTTCGGCTCTAATGCCGCTGAGTGTGGGCCTCCCTGGCGGGGTCCATCCACCCGTCCTCGGATGGCATGATCTACTCCAGATTAACGATTGGGGCAGCCTCAGGTGTGATCTCCTGAACACCACCCGATGGCAGATCTAAGTCATGCTCGTCATGACTATTTGGTGCACCTGACATGGGCTCGAATCCGTCGAAGATCAAGTCTCCGCGGATGTCGGTGGTGTAGTTCAGGCTCCAAACCTGACTTGATGGCCAGGGGCGTAGCTATCGATCTGCTCCAGATGGCCAAATGAGTTGGCTCGCAGTGCGAAGCCGCCGAATACGAAGGTCTGTCCGGGAAGGAAAACCTCACCCTAGATTACATTGTTGTGGATGATTGAAGGAGCCATCAAGCCGTACCGTGACGACACAGTGGAATTCTCAATGAAAGCACCAATGTCGGTGTCAAAACCGGCGGATCTCGGGTAGGGGGTCCCGAACTATGCGTCTAAGGCTAATGGTAACAGGAGGCAGGGGACACGATGTTTACCCAGGTTCGGGCCCTCTCTATGGAGGTAATACCCTACTTCCTTCTTGATTGATCTTGATGATATGAGTATTACAAGAGTTGATCTACCACGAGATCATAGAGGCAAAACCCTAGAAGCTAGCCTATGATTATGATTGTTCTTGTCCTACGGACTAAACCCTCCGATTTATATAGACAGTGGAGGGGGCTAGGGTTACACAGAGTCAGTTACAAAGAAGGAGATCTATACATCCGAATCGCCAAGCTTGCCTTCCACTCAAAGGGGAGTCCCACCCGGAGTATGAGCAAATTAAACAGCAGATGAGGATAAAAGCTTTAGAAGGACTCACTTACATTAATAGTTAACACCGGCTTTATAGTGCCCTTCTCCATGTCAAGGGAAGGATAACTCAGGAATTTCAGCACAGAATCTTCTTCATAAGCATTGCATGTACTCTACATTTTGTAGAGAGTAATTATAGATATGATAATACTGAAAGGGATAGAGGATAATGAAGATAAGATGCATGTTGATGCTACATAATCAACTACCAATCCCTGGAAGTACAAGCGTTATAGGACAAAATGTACTGACAAGAGCAATGGGCTACACTTCTGCACTGGCATTGTCTGTGTATTCAACATTTTGGTAAGATTAAATATAGATATGATATTTTTTAGTAAATGGTGGGTGAGGGAGATAAGACCTAGAATGCTACACAATAAACCAATCCCTCTTCCCATAATATAAGTGTTTTGAACACTGGTGTACTATACAAAATGTTCTTATATTATGGGACGGAGGGAGTAGCTGTTAATGTAAGTACAGTGATAGACGATATTCAGTCCTTACAAGACGGTTGCAGAGCTAAACCTCTTCAAAAGCATTGGGTTGATTCCAAATTTATGTAAGAGTCCATACGGATCTTATAATGTCCACCAAATGGACGATAATGAGGCTAACATGTGTAGTGATGCTACATAATCAACCAGCTATAAAAGTAAGTATGGTCATACAGGGCAAGAGGTACTCACAAGAGCAACCCAGTGTGCAGTATATGAAGGAAAAATTCCCTAGAGGCAATAATAAAGTTATTATTTTATTTCCTTATATGATGATAAATGTTAATTATTCATACTAGAATCGTATTAACCGGAAACTTAGTACATGTGTGAATACATAGACAAAACATAGTGTCCCTAGTATGCCTCTACTTGACTAGCTCGTTAATCAAAGATGGTTATGTTTCCTAACCATAGACATGGGTTGTCATTTGATGAACGGGACCACATCATTAGGAGAATGATGTTATGGACAAGATCCATCTGTTAGCTTAGCATTATGATTGTTACAGTTTCATTGCTACTGCTTTCTTCATGACTTATACATGTTCCTCAGACTATGAGTGAGGGAGTCCCTGATTAGGGGTGTCCGGATAGCCGGACTACCATCATCGGCCGAACTATCGTCGGCCGGACTATCATCATCAACCGGACTCCAAGACTATGAAGATACAAGATTGAAGACTTCGTCCCGTGTCCGGATGGGACTTTCCTTGGCGTGGAAGGCAAGCTTGGCGATACGGATACGTAGATCTCCTACCATTGTAACCGACTCTATGTAACCCTAGCCCTCTCCGGTGTCTATATAAACTGGATGCCTCTAGTCCGTAGGACACAACAACAACCATTACAATCATACCATAGGCTAGCTTCTAGGGTTTATCCTCCTTGATCTCGTGGTAGATCCACTCTTGTAAACATCCACAATATCAATATCAATCAAGCAGGACGTAGAGTTTTACCTCCATCAAGAGGGCCCGAACCTGGGTAAAACATCGTGTCCCTTGTCTCCTGTTACCAACCGCCTAGACACACAGTTCGGGACCCCCTACCCGAGATCCGCCGGTTTTGACACCGACATTGGTGCTTTCACTGAGAGTTCCTCTGTGCCGTCACCGATAGGAAGGATGCCTCTTCCCGTCTTCAAGGACGGCATCTTCGCCGATGGAGCCTTGGCCGCCAGCCAAACTATCCGGCTAGGAGGCTTTCTTATGACCGCCTGTCCGGCCACCGCTTCAACGATGACCTCTCGTGTCATTGAGAGCAATCTTCACGTCAACTCGGAATTCGCCAAGTAGTTAGATCCAGCAGAGCTCTCGTCAGTAAACGAACTCTTGGATCGGATCGCCGCCCTGGGAGTCGCTACAGACTACAATCGGATCGGGCTTAAAACCGATCTGAGAGAGGTTAACTCTCCCCAGGTTACCCACCACATCACGGTGGTGGAGGAACATCGCGACGATCCTTCTCCCATATTGAAAACTAGTCGTGTCCGGGCTACCGAACCCTCCATGCCGGATTCCCGCGGAGGAGCGGATTCCGATCAAGCACTGAACATAAAGTCAGGCATCAAACCGGACTCGTTGGACAACGTTCCACTTTCCAAGCTTCCAAATTCGGAGACTTCTCGGCCCTTGAGCCTCGAGATGGGCAGGGTCCCGGACTCAATTAGGCCCGCCCGTCCAGATATATGTGATCTATCTCTAATCCGGCAAGAGCGAGCCGAAACAGTACATCATTACTGGGCCAGATTCCTCCTGGTCATGGACCGGATAAAGGACTACCGAGAGGAAAATGCAATCTCAATCTTTTGCAACAATTGCATGGACAGGGGAATCTTGAACGCTGTCAGCCATCGTGAAATCACACGTTTTGCCGACTTGGCATCCATAGTGCGAAAGTACTGTGCCATAGAAAGTTTCTGGAAAACTGAAGATAGGTTTTGGGATAATCCGGCCCCGAACATAGCCCCAGTCCGCAACAAAAGGGTGCATTACACTCAGGCACCAAGTACAAGAACCAAAAAACAGAAGCCCCTTAAAGGGAACGGAACCATACTGGAGGGATGGCTCAGCAAACCCTGTACAATTCACAGTACCAAGGGCGCCACCCCAACACATAGCCTTCGTGCATGTTGGATATTACGGCAGGTGGCCAAAAGTGGCGAGGAGCTTCTAGCCCCGCGAAACCACACCAACAATACCGGTACGGTATCAACAGTCTTCGAGACTTTCGCATCAAACAATATGCGGAAACGAACAATCCACAGCCTTGCCGAAGTCTACCAAGTAGCAACAACAAATCCTTGGAGCGACGCGGCCATCACCTTCAATGCCAGCGACGAACCTAAATTCCGAACAGCCCGAGCACCATCTTCATTGGTCCTCAGTCCAATAGTGGACGGCTTTCGACTTACCAAGGTACTCATGGATGGCGGCAGCGGATTGAACCTCATTTACGAGGAAACTCTTCAAAAAATGGAAATAGACTAGAGCCGCATTGAGCGAAGCAGCACAACCTTCAGAGGAATAATCCCTAGCCGGGAAGCACGCTGCACCGGAAAAATTACACTCGATGTGGTGTTCGGCTCACGGACAATTACAGGTCCGATGAAATCACGTTCCAAGTGGCCCCGCTCAGCAGCGGATACCACGCTATATTAGGACGAGAGGCATTCACAATTTTCCAAGTCGTACCCCATTACGGGTACATGAAGCTCAAAATGCCTGGGCCCGGAGGGATAATCACTCTCGTTAGTGATCCAGACATAGCACTCCGCGTTGAAAATAAAACAGCCGCATTAGCCCTGGAGGCACTATCCGAAGCCCTAGCGGCAGAGGAACTCACCGCGCTACGCGCTACGGTGCACAGAGACGACGTGATACTCGATAAAAGATCCATGTCCACCTCCTTTAAACCAGCGGACGAAATTATAAAATTCCAGGTCCACCCAACGGACCCGACAAAGACGGCCTCCATCGGGGCACAGTTGAACCCTGATGTAGACGCCGCGCTGCGAGAATTCCTTCGGGAAAATTGGGACATTTTCGCCTGGCATCCTTCAGATATGCCAGGAATCCCTCGCAGGCTAGCAGAGCATAGGCTAAACATCCTAAAAGGGTTCAAGCCAGTCAAACAGGCTCTTCGACAATTTTCCGAACCCAAAAGACAGGCAATGGGAGAAGAACTAGCCAAACTATTGGAAGCCGGATTCATCAGAGACATCAAACATCCAGATTGGCTAGCAAACCTGGTAATGGTACCAAAGAAGGACTGATCCTGGCGCCTATGTGTCGATTTCAAAGACCTAAATAAAGCCTGCCCAAAGGATCCCTTCCCCCTCCCCCGCATCGACCAAATCATTGATGCCACTGCAGGGCACGATTCATTGTGCTTCCTGGACGCATACTCCGGCTATCATCAAATCAAGATGGCAGAAGCGGATCAAGCCGCAACAGCGTTCATTACTCCATATGGACCATTCTGCTTCAACACAATGCCCTTTGGACTTAAAAACACCGGCGCAACATATCAGCGCATGATTCAGACATGTCTGGCCACCCAGATCGGCAAAACAGTAGAGGCATATGTAGATGACGTAGTCGTCAAAACCAAACGCATCGAAACTCTAGTAGACGACTTGAGGGTCACATTCGACAACCTCCGAGCATATGACATCAAGCTGAATCCGGAAAAATGCGTTTTCGGCATACCAGCCGGAAAGCTCTTGGGCTTCATTGTATCCGGTAGAGGAATTGAAGCAAATCCGGCCAAAATCCGAGCCCTATCACAGTTGGATATTCCAAAAAACCTCAAACAGATCCAGAAATTGACTGGATGCGTGGCGGCTCTCAGCCGCTTTATCTCCCGCCTAGGAGAAAAGGCATTGCCCCTCTATCGCCTCCTAAGGTACACCGAACACTTCAAGTGGACGGATGCTGCCACTGCCGGACTCAAAGAAATAAAGGCCATATTGGCAACGAATCCAGTCCTGGCTACGCCCAACCTGGGCGAACCTATGTTGTTATACATCGCGGCAACACATCAAGTAGTAAGCGCGGTGCTCATCATAGAACGAGAGATAGAAGGGCATAAATTCCCTCTTCAAAAACCAGTGTACTACGTATCCACTGTTTTAACCCCCTGCAAGTCCCGTTACCCGCACTATCAAAAGATAGCGTATGCGGTGTTCATGGCATCCCGGAAGCTCCAACACTACTTTCAAAGGTGTTCGATAACAGTGGCCTCCGAAGTACCCCTAAATGACATTATAAATAACCGCGATGCAACGGGTAGGATTGCAAAATGGGCCATTGAGCTCTTACCATTCGACATAACTTACAAACCCCGGCGAGCTATAAAGTCGCAAGTTTTGGCTGACTTTGTCGCTGAGTGGACTGAAGCCGAACTCCCTAAAGAGTACGGCGCATACTCCAATTGGGCGTAGGGCGAGACCTCCTGGCTAAAATTCACGCCGGACTAGGCGGACACCACGCCGCAGCCCGGGCCCTTGTAGGAAAGGCATTCCGTACAGGATTTTATTGGCCGACGGCCCGGGCAGATGCTCAGGACTTAGTCCAAAGATGCGTCGGTTGTCAGCTCTTTGCTAATCAGAGCCACATGCTACCCACCGCCCTCAAAACTATACCCATTACCTGTCCGTTCACGGTCTGGGGGCTTGACATGGTTGGACCACTTAAAGGGGGAACCCACAAGCAAAGGTACCTATTGGTCATGGTGGATAAATTCACCAAATGGATAGAGGCCAAGCCAGTTAAAACGGCAGAGTCCGGACCATTGATAGACTTTATATCCGGGGTAGTACACCATTATGGTGTCCCCCACAGCATCATCACCGATAATGGCACGAACTTCATGGCCGATGAGGTTAAATCATGGTGCAAAAATATGGGCATCAAGCTCGATTAGGCTTCAGTCTATCATCCTCAAACCAAGGGTCAAGTGGAACGAGCAAATGGTCTAATAATGAGCGGCATCAAACCCAGACTAGTGCGGTCCCTTACGAAATCTGGCACGCACTGGGTAGAGGAGCTCGACTCCGTACTCTGGGGGCTGCGGACAACGCCTAACCGTACTACCGGATTCACACCATTTTTTATGGTATACGGCGCAGAAGCAGTTTTGCCCTGCGACATCATTCATGACTCACCTCGAGTGCGCATGTACGAAGAAAGAGAAGCCGAGTTGGATCGGCAGGACAGCTTGGACGCATTGGAGGAAGAACGCGACGTCGCCAAGGCTCGTTCTGCATTCTATCAGCAGCAGGCTCAAAGATACCAAAGCAGAGAAGTACGGGCCAAGACTTACAACGTTGGCGAACTAGTTCTACGCCTGCCGGACAAGAAAAAGGACAAGCTCAAGCCCAAATGGGAAGGCCCCTTCATCATCGATAAAGTCTTGACCGGCAGAGCGTACCGTCTACGAAATGCGTCGGATAACCGACTCGAGCCGAACCCATGGAACGCAGCCTGCCGCCGAAGATTCTATGCCTAGCGCCGGACTAAGAGTTCGTCCCTTTCCCCCCGTCCAAATTTTTTTTACTTCAGCTGCCTTTTGTTTATCTTTTTCTTCTCAGCCCTATTCATCAAAGCCTTAAAAGGCCTACTTGTGCATCGATCGCGCGCAATTGATGTGCTATCCGCACTCATTATACCTGGGGGCTTCTTTACTAGAAGCTTAATTATAAGGGCTTCATGCCCAGCACATGTGTCAAGCCTCCACATGTACCTTTTATTCACCATTATATGCATCGATATGACTTAAGTTTTGGCCAAGCTGGGTTGCCTGGCTCCTGTGCTTACCCCTACATTCCCGATTGTTCGGCTAGGAGGTCAATGGAGCACCTCTACGATTGTTACTGCCGGGTCAGCCGGATGTGTACCTCAGACTGGGTGAAGCCGAAAGCTAGCGTTCTTAAGGGAATATTCGGTCGGTGACTTAAAAGATGATTTTTTTATCCACTTATTTATCTGCCCCCAGATGTTTTTCTGCTTTTTTCGCAGTACGGACATGCACTTTAGGGCATGCCACCCGCAGAGGAAAGGAACCCTTAACGGAACTATTCTCCCTGGAAGATATTTCTTACTACCCATGTAATATAACATAACTAGTTGGGCACTTGTCTAATAAAGCACTAATGACCCCTACGCCTGGTCTCCATGCATACCCCGGTTGTTTCATAACCGAGAAGGTATTCGGACACACTCCGGACTCTAGGGTCCCGAGGTCGAAGTGAAAAGGTCGGCAAAGACAAACGATCTACAATCCGGCTAGAAGGCATTTTACATGTCATTTTATTATACATTGTCAAATCGACTGATTGTATTCTTCCTCAATCCCGTCTAACAGGTTGTCTAATTTATAGTCCTGTTGGGAAAATTTAGCAGCCAACTCTACTTGGCCGTATACTAAACTCACAGGGATCTACTTCCCATCGGGCCCCATAGGTCCGACTTCGGCCATGTGGTTGGGATCCGCCTTCTTGTACCGCGTCTTTACCATGGCCCAGGCCTCCCTGGCACCTTGGCGGCAGGCCGAAATCTTCCATAAATGGAAGCGCTGCCGCACTCCCTAGAGCTTCTCCGCAAGCTCCCCAAGACCCTCGGGTAAGGAGAAGGCTGGCCATAAAGCCTGGATGACGCTGCTCATTGCCTGCCGAACTCGTTCGATCAGTTGCAACAATTCGGGAAGTTGATCACCCGTTGATACGAGCATCTCCTCCGCAGGGTGACCTGTGAGCATACCTGCAGACATATTCTGTCAAATTGACTTCCTCACCGAACTCTTCTTTTCAAAGGAGTTTGCTCAAGTACTTACTATAGATGCCGCGACGAAGCCGCTGATTCTCCTTAACGGAGCCCGATAGCTCGGCCCAAACGCCTTTCAGCTCTTCTCCAAGCTGGGCATGGGCATCCTGGAGCTTGTTCCTTTCATGCTGCACCTTATGCAGCACCCTCTCGCCGGCCTTTAGTTGGCGCAGAAGTTCTTGCCTGTCCAGATCTTGTCCGGCAGCACCTGCAACGTCATTTTTTAGACTTGCGCAAAGGCCAAACGCTACTTATCTTTCTAAAATAATGCGTTACCAGGAGAGGTCCCTGTGTTTCCTCCTGCGCCAGAGAGTGCGGCCTCAAGTTGGGCCTTGCACTCTTGCAGCTCCTAAGACAGTTGGGTATTCTTCTCGGTAAGATCCTACGTTTCATATGATCCTTAAATCAGTTAATATAACTACTTTAAGTCTCGGGGGCTACTGGCATATATAACTATTAAATTCTCTTACCCGTATGTCTTTTACATACTGCACCGTGGCTCTGGTAAAGACATCTTGAGCAGCACGAAGGTGCGCGTCCCCCCGCGTTAAAGGCACTCAATGCCTCGGGGGAGAAGCACGCGTCACGAAATACTATCCAGCGGCGCCTATGATTCATGGCACTCTCCACCTTGGACTTGGTGGCGGACAGTCTGTCGGCGTCCTCCGTCGGAGGAACGTCCGGCTCGCGCCTTGCGCTCGCCTCCCCCTCCAGACCAGGTGCTGGAGCCTGGCTGGTAGAGGTTGGATTGGCAACCTCCACGCCCGCGGTCCGGCGGGCTCTTTTTTCCCTACAAAAGTCATGAGCACTCAAACGCTTCCTAGGAACGTTGCTCTAAATAATGAATTGTGAGCTACACCTTTGCGGCGATGTTTCAGTCCGTGCCACGCTCCTCTTCCGCCTACTGGTCCGGACTGGCCTTTGTTGGTCAGCCACCGCGGGCTCGGCTTCTCGCCCTATGGGCGCCTCCTGCACAGCGCCATCATATAATGTGGTCAGAAATAAGCAAGGAAGGAATGATGGTGTCAGGACTTCGGTCGCAATCACCTGGGAAGCCGGATATAGTCCGAGCTGGTGGAACACCCCGTCGATTAGCTCCACCTTTATGTCCGGATCCTCTTCGGAGGCCGGATCCCGGGATCTCTCTGGATCCTCGGGTTGCGGAGCTGGACTTAGCATGTCCTCCACGATCCGGCGCAGCTCCTGCGTCGAAAGAAGAACACAATATAAGAAACTTAAGTTTCAAAAAGCATGGGTCGGGCACGCAGAGTGTTCGCTTACCCAAGGCCGGGGATTATTCATGGAGAACCCATTTAACGGGTTCGTCCGAAGGAAATCCTCCTTCTCCCCCTTATACAGGTCGGACAGGATCGTCACCAGGTCTTCGACCGAATCCGGCCCTTTGCGGCCATGACGGGTGGCATCGTCCTCCCTATTGAAATCCCACATGGGGTGGCCCCTGTATTGTAGTGGTTGCACCCCCCGCATAATGCATGTTGCCATGACTCCAATCATGGTCAACCCGGAATGGGCCAATAACCTTATTCGGCCCATCAAATAATGGACGCTCTTGTCTTCCTCCAGTTGGGGGCTCCGCGGACGCCAACTAAGGCGTTTCTTCAGAGGAGCATTGCTGAACTCCAGGAGGCCGATCCGAACAGGGTCCGGCAGCGGAGCGTCTTCTATATAAAACCATTCTGAAGGCCAGTCTTCGGACGCCTTCTTAGGGGTTCCGGATGGATATCCGGTCCCAGCAATGCGCCATATTTCGGCACCGCCCACTTGATATATGGACCCCTCGTGAGAGCGGGGTACAAGGCAGAACAACCTCTTCCACAGTGTGAAATGGGGCTCGACACCCAGGAATAGCTCGCAAAGAGCTACGTAACCCGCAATATGCAGGATTGAGGCGGGCGTGAGGTGATGAAGCTGGAGTCCGTAGAACTCCAGGAGCCCGCGGAGGAATGGATGTACAGGAAATCCGAGCCCCCTTATCAGATAGGGGATGAAGCATACCCGCTCCCCTTTGTTGGGACTTGGGGTAACCTCCGCTTGCTTCCCACCTTTGTAGGTGGCCAGCCCGGCTCGAACCGGAACCATAAAGGCCGGAGGGAGATATCGCCCCGCTTGGAGCTTCACCAGCTCGTTGTGCGGAACAAAGCATCTCCTCCATTCTCCTGGCAAAGGGCTGGGAGCGCGAGAAGAGGATCCGCGTTGACGGTCCATGATGTTATGGATTCTTGGTCGAAAGCGCTCTGATGAGTATTTGCGGGAGGAAGATGGTGATTTGGATCTGGATTCTTGCCTCCCTTATAAGCAGATTATTCGCACAACTAGGGGGTAAAACATAAAAGACACCCTGGCTTTTCACATTCGTGCGACGCGTGGAAGAAGGCCATTATTGGGCGTGGAAGCCAAGACGCGCAACATTGATGAGGAAGCCAGACACTGTTCGGCAGGTACGTAGAACTTGAAGGAGAACCCGCCTTGCAACGCCGAAGACTACACACATGCTGGACTTATCGTCATTGAAGCCTGGTTCGGGGGCTACTGAGGGAGTCCCGGATTAGGGGGTGTCCGGATAGCCGGACTACCATCATCGGCCGAACTATCGTCGGCCGGACTATCATCATCGACCGGACTCCAAGATTATGAAGATACAAGATTGAAGACTTTGTCCCGTGTCCGGATGGGACTTTCCTTGGCGTGGAAGGCAAGCTTGGCGATACGGATACGTAGATCTCCTACCATTGTAACCGACTCTATGTAACCCTAGCCCTCTCCAGTGTCTATATAAACCGGATGTCTCTAGTCTGTAGGACACAACAACAACCATTACAATCATACCATAGGCTAGCTTCTAGGGTTTAGCCTCCTTGATCTCGTGGTAGATCCACTCTTGTAAACATCCACAATATCAATATCAATCAAGCAGGACGTAGGGTTTTACCTCCATCAAGAGGGCCCGAACCTGGGTAAAACATCGTGTCCCTTGTCTCCTGTTACCATCCTCCTAGAAGCACAGTTTGGGACCCCCTACCCGAGATCCGCCGGTTTTGACACCGACAATGAGATTATGCAACTCCCGAATACCGGAGGACCACCTTGTGTGTTATCAAATGTCACAACGTAACTGGGTGATTATAAAGATGCTCTACAGGTGTCTCCGAAGGTGTTTGTTGGGTTGGCATAGATCGAGATTAGGATTTGTCACTCGTGTTTCGGAGAGGTATCTCTGGGCCCTCTCGGTAATGCTCATCACTATAAGCCTTGCAAGCAATGTGACTAATGAGTTAGTTGTGAGATGAAGCATTACGGAACGAGTAAAGAGACTTGCCGATAACGATATTGAACTACGTATGATGGTACCGATGATAGAATCTCGGGCAAGTAACATACCGATGATAAAGGGAACAACGTATGTTGTTATGCGGTTTGACCGAAAAAGATCTTCGTAGAATATGTAGGAGCCAGTATGAGCATCCAGGTTACGCTATTGGTTATTGATCGGAGATGTGTCTCGATCATGTCTACATAGTTCTCGAACCCGTAGGGTCCGCACGCTCAACATTCGATGACGATTTGTATTATGAGTTATGAGTTTTTGATGACCGAAGTTTGTTCAGAGTCCCGGATGATCACGGTCGTGACGAGGAGTCTCAAAATGGTTGAGACATAAAGATTGATATATTGGAAGACTATATTTGGACACCGAAAAGGTTTCAGAAGAATTCGGGCATTTTTCGGGGAACCAAGGGGTTACCGGAAACCCCCGGGAAAGTTATGGGTCTAGATGGGCCATAAGGGAGTAGGTGAGGGAAGGGCACAAGGTGGTGCGCGCCACTCCCCTTAGCAGTCCGAATTGGACTAGGAAGAGGGGGTGCGGCCCCCTCTTTCCTTCCTCTCTCCCTCTCCTTCCCTCCTTTCACCTCTTGGACTAGGAAAAGTGGGGGTGAATCCTATACTAGGTTTGGAGTCCTAGTAGGACTCCCCCCTTTGGCGCGCCTCCTCCTTGGCTGGCCTCCTCCTCCTCCCTCCTTTATTTACGGGGACATGGGACACCCCAAAGCACAACATAAGTTCCTTCACCGTGTGTGGTGCCCCCTCCACAGTTACACACCTCGGTCATATGGTCGTAGTGCTTAGACGAAGCCCTGTGCCGGTAACATCATCAACACCGTCGCCACGCCTTCGTGCTTACGGAACTCTCCCTCGCCCTCAACTGGATCAAGAGCTCGAGGGACATCATCATTCTGAACATGTGTTGAACATGGAGATGTCGTACGTTCGGTACTTGGATCGGTTGGATCATGAAGATGTTCAACTACATCAATCGCATTAACTAAACGCTTCCACTTTCGGTCTACGAGGGTACATGGACACACTCTCCCATCTCGTTGCTATGCGTCTCATAGATAGATCTTGCGTCATCGTAAGAAATTTTTAAAATTACCGCGTTCCCCAACAGTGGCATCCGAGCCAGGTCTATGCGTAGATGATTTATGCCCGAGTAGAATACAAAGAATCATGGGCGATAACGGTCATACTGCTTACCACCAATGTCTTACTTTGATTCAGCGGTATTGTTGGATGAAGCGGCCCGGACCGACATTACATGACCACGTTCATGAGACTGGTTCTACCGATGTGCTTTTGCACATAGGTGGCTGGTGGGTGTCTATTTCTCCAACTTTAGTTGAATCGAGTTTGACTACGACCGGTCCTTGTTGAAGGTTAAAACAACACACTTGAAGAAAAATCGTTGTGGTTTTGATGCGTAGGTAAGAACGGTTCTTGCTAGAAGCCTGTGGCAGCCACATAAAATTTGCAACAACAAAGTAGAGGACATCTAACTTGTTTTTGCAGGGCTTGCTGTGATGTGGTATGGTCAAGACATGATGTGATATAAATTGTTGTATGAGATGATCATGTTTTGTAATAGAGTTATCGGCAACTGCCAGGAGCCATATGGTTGTTGCGTTATTTCATGCAATGCAATCGCCATGTAATTGTTTTACTTTATCACCAAGCGGTAGCGATAGTCGTAGAAGCAATAGTTGGCGAGACGACAACGATGCTACGATGGAGATCAAGGTGTCGCGCCGGTGACGATGGAGATCATGACGATGCTTCGGTGATGGAGATCATGAGCACAAGATGATGATGGCCATATCATATCACATATTTTGATTGCATGTGATGTTTATCTTTTATGCATCTTATTTTGCTTAGTATGGCGGTAGCATTATAAGATGATCCCTTTGTCAGCGTTCTGGGAACGGGGGTACCCAGACTTGCATGCCTGCGGCCTGCGGCGTGGCTCAATGGGTGACCCAGTACGGCCCATCTTCATCAACACAAGCTCAAGACCCTCGCGAGGGGCCAAGCCTCGCGGGGCGAACGACAGGAAGCTTCCTCAGGCACGGCCTCACCAGGCTGGCTTGCGAGGAGGCGGAGAGATCAAGGCAGGGTACCTCATGAGGTGCCTCGTGACACAAACCATCACGACGAAGCCAGGCAGGCGCCAGGCGGGCGCCGGCCTGCGCAGAGTCCTTGTTTCCTCTTTGGTGCAAAGGGAGCAAGCGCAGGCAAGAGTATCAAGCAAAGGCAACCATTTCAGTGCAACAAGACCAAGACCAGCAGAAAGGCAGGATGGAGGTCATCGTGGAGCCCAAGCCGGCGTCACCGCCAGAGTCTTTGGTAGGCGAGGACCGACTTTATTCAGGATAAGTGTACTAGATGTTCCCCTTCAAAATGGCCAATTGTTGGCGCCCTTCCTGCTCAATATTTGGGAAGAGGACCAGGGCCTCGCTCTATAAATAGGGCTAGCCACCATAGTATAGAGGCATCTGAAGATCGAGCAGTTGAACCCTAGCCAGAACCACCAACACAAGAACACCCCTCGCAAGGCAGTTCTTCCTTGTATTGTTCATCATCAGCCCCTGAGGCAATACACCACACCACAAACTAGAGTAGGGTATTACACCACAATGGTGGCCAACTAGTATAAACCTCGTGTCCCTTGTGTTGTTCTTCGTGTAGTTTAGATCCTTGCGAGGCGATGACACATAGGTAGGTAGGAGGTGCGATCTCCGCGTGCACCCCAGAGTTCGAACCTAGAGGGTCTGCCGGAACCCGAAATCCGACATTTGGTGCGCCAGGTAGGGGTGCACCGGAATCCGCCTTCTGCCGCCCCGTTTTTCGCCGCCCCTCACATCCATGTCAGACGCTCGTCGAGGCCGCGCCGAGCGCCGGGCCGCCCTTGCCACTCGCGTCTCCCAAACGGCCCCCATCGGTGGGTGCCACCGTCGTTCCCCATCACCTGCCGTTAACGCCGCCACCGGCCTGGCGGGGAACGAGCAGCAGGCGTCGTCTCTGCATCCTTCGGTGCGGCAAGAAGGCCGCACCGCCACCCCATCGCTGACTCCAGCCGGTTCATCGTCCCACGCCCGTCGCGCTCCTGCGGACGCGCACGCCGTGCTGCTCCTGGCGCGGGAACTCCTGCACTACCATCCCGTCGACGACCTCTACGACGAGTGGCTCGCCCGCATCACCGAGCTCGTCAACGCTGCTGGGGGCTCCCCTGCTCCATCCCTCTCGCTGCACCGCGCCCGCCTTGCGCGGGTGAGGAAGCTCCGGGGGCGCCTCAGCCGCCTCTCCCTCAAGAAGGTGTCGTGGCCCCAAGGCGCGTGGTCCCTAGGCGGAACCCGCTCCGTCCGGCACCGGCACTGCAAGAGAAGAGCTGCCAAGAGATCCCTCGTCCCTAAGAAGCTACCCGGGCGCTCCCCGTGCCGGCTCGTTATGACCGCACTCCTGCTCCAGCGCGCCAAGACCCCGCGCTGCTCCTGGCGGCAGCGCACGGAGACTTCCAAGATTAAGCCCTCTGTCACCTGAGGCCTCCCGTGGCCACTGCAGGCTGTCGCGCCTTCACCGCCGAGCTGCGCGGCGTGGCCTGGCCGGGCAAGTTCAAGCCAGATTTGCCCCCACGCTACGTTGGCACGGCCGACCTTGCGGAGTTCCTCCAGCTCTATGAGATGGGCATCGAAGCCGCCAACGGGGACGAGAAGGTCATGGCGAACTGGTTCCCCATGGCGCTCAAAGACGGTGCCCGCACCTGGCTCCTGAACCTGGCTCCTGGCATGATTTCCTCCTGGGATGAGATGCGCACCCAATTCATCGTCAATTTCCAAGGCACGCGCGACCGGCCCCCGGCCATGAGCGACTTGTGCCGCATCAAGCAGCAGCCAGGAGAGACCCTGCAGAAGTTCATCCAGCGTTTCAACAACGCTCGACTTAAGATCCCCAGGGTGTCTGAGGAGGCCATCATCTCAGCCTTCTCCGATGGTGTGCGTGACATCAAGATGAAAGAAGAGCTTGCGATCCATGAAGACCTGTGCACCTCCCTTGAGCTGTTCAACTTGGCAACCAAGTGCGCTAGGGTTGAGGAAGGACGCCTTTCCCTCCTCGAGCTGCCTGCTGCCGACCCAGAAGAGAAGAAGCCCAAGGTCAAAGACGTGAAGCGCAAGGGGGCGGCCGTGCTTGCAGCAGAACCGAACACCAAGCGGGGAAGGGATCAGCCTGAGTCGTCCAAAGGCAGCCGATACTGCGTGTACCACGACCTCCACACCCACAACACCAACGAATGCCAAGACCTCAGGGCCGTGCGGGATGTGCGCGCTAGCCGACGCCCCGAGCGCAACGACTGGGGCTATGGCCGAGGAGGAGGAAGAGCTGGAGGACGATGGGAAGACCGTGGCCCTCGCCAAGGGTGGCGCGACCGACCTCGCGAGGACCGCTGGCAGGATCAGCCTCGCGACGGAGGCTGGAGGGATCAGCCTCGCGAGGATCGTCTGCAAGGCAATGCGGGCCTCCCTCCTCTGCCACCACAGCCAAGGAGGAACGAAGACCATCATCAGGACGAGGGGGCTGGGGGCTTCCAGGAGCCGCGCGCAATCGCTTGCATCTTGGGCAGAGCTCAAGCCCCAGCCTCTCAGCGCATCTTCAAGCATTTCGCTCACGAAGTGAATGCAATCCTCCCCAAGCTCGAAGCCACGCGCCCCCTCAGGTGGTCAGCATGCGCCATCACTTTCAGCTCAGCGGATCAGCTAAAGTGCGCAGCCACAGCCGGAGTCCTCCTGATGCTTTGCTCCCCGATCATCAGCAATGTCCAAGTCACCAGGACCCTCATCGATGGCGGGGCAGGGCTCAATGTCCTATCCGTCGAGACATTCAACAATCTCCAAGTGCCATACAACTAGCTTCAGCCAACCAAACCTTTCTCAGGAGTCACTGACGGTTCCACAGTCCCGATAGGGCAGGTCCGCCTTCCTGTCACCTTCGGCAAGCGCGACAACTACCGCACTGAGCTCATTGACTTTGAGGTCGCGCACAACCGCCTGCCGTACAATGCCATCCTCGGGTACCCAGCTCTGGCCAAGTTCATGGCCGTGACTCATCATGGTTACAATGTCCTAAAGATGCCAGGAAGCGGTGGAGTCATCACAGTGCCTTGTGAAGAGAGAGACGAAGTGTGTTCTTTGGAGCGTGCTTTTCAAGCCGCATCAATTGAAGACCCAGATCATAGGAGCGGAAGGCTTCCCAACGCAGTCCCTAAGAAGAAGAAGGCGTCGCTTGGTCAGAACCCTCAGGAGGCAAGCCCCTCAGAGTCTGCGCCCGTTCCAAGGGCGCCTCCTTCTGTCGCATAGGAAGGAGCGCCCGGCGCCCTCCTCAAGCAAGGCTCGGGGGCTCTCTCCTGGAGGGCCATCGACTTTGCTAAGATCACAAGGGAGGTGCTTAGCCACCACTTGGAGGCGTGTTTCAAAGCATGTTTCCCTCAGGCAGGAGCGAGGCAAGGAGGGCCAAGACCTCGGGAGTTCGTCAGCGAGATCATTCAGGAGCTGCTGGAATCAAGAGTCATAAGTGGCAGCCGCCACTTACCTGCCGTAGCTCCCCATCCGGGCGAGGATGGCGGGCTGCGCGTCTGCATCGACATACCAGGGCTCAACCGAGACGCCTCTCAGGAGCGCATCTGGCCCTCACGCGTGGGACGTTGCGAAGGTCCACCCCACAGCTATGTTCGTGTGGGGACCCCGACTCATAAGTTGAGATCACCGTATGCACGTGTACAGTGATCCCAGAGATCAATGCTCACTGAACACACAGAAGCTGAATAACAAGAGTCTTACATCCATACATACCGTTTTGCACAAGTAGGACCATTATGGTCAAGTCTTGAGTGTATCATCGCAGCAGAAATCTTCAATAACAACTTGGACCCATGCCATCTACCTTAACCCTACAGGCATTCTGACTGGGAAGCGTCCTAGCTTGCATGTTCATCACCAAGGTACTCTTCATTATATCATGTTCCTTCATGCCTGGCCAATAAAATAACCAGTGGCAAGCCAATGAGTACTTTGAATGTACTCGCAAGCAACCCATGTTTTGGTTCAAGATACAACAATGCATGATATAGGTAAATTTTTGCAGAAAGCTAGTTTTGAGTGCAATGACATGTTCAACAACTAGTAAGACATGCATCAGGAGAATTAAAGTAACCATGAGGACAGGTTACAGATATCAACATAAATAGAGTGGGCACCAACCCAACTCAATCATGTCAAGTCTCTTGACTTGACCCAAGTAGTTTTATCAACGCACACACATGGTTTGTAAAACTCTGGACATAGTTTAAGCAGCACCGCCCAACTGTCCTTGACCATGGACACGAATATTCGAATAGTTTTACACTCTGTAGAAGTTGCACACTTTACCCACAAGATCCGGGGAACTTCCGTGTCATCCACGACCCGCGATACCTCAAGTACCCGGGGTAATCACCCGATCACTATCTTTCCCTAGACGACACTAACAAGGAGTCCACTCATTGTTCCGTATCCTCACGATGTACATCATACGAGACACACTCGAGATCGTAACATCCGAGAGGGGACACAACGGTGTGTCCGGTGCCCCATAAAAATGTTCTTGGCCGCCCTACCTAGCACGACCCCGTCCCTAGAGAGAGCACCAACTCTCCCCCGTCACTAGTAATGCGGGCTCCAAGCTAGTATCGGCCTAGGTAATCAATAATGCCCTTTCCCATATAAGGGTAGAGTGGTTGCGCATGTAAGGTTGGGACAGTCGACAAATCTTAAATCTAATCCGTTTTCGAAAACAACACACACACACTTGCCTCGCTACACCACTTCGTCATCAAGCGTTTACCCATCTCATCATCTCCCTCGGGCACAAGTGGCACCCGACCGGGTTTTCGAAAAGTCCTTTGAAAAATACTTTGTCTCCTTCATCATGCATATACCCGTCCCTTTTTTGCGTAGCATCTACTTTAGCATCCTATCTACTCCCACCGGCATAACCCTCATAAGAAGGTAGGGTCATGCACAATGCAAGTATCAACGAGGAAGTACGGTGGAAAACCACCCCATGTGGTCATCACAGTATTATGTTTCCGATGCAAGCAATAAAGGTGCTATGTGACATGCATAAAAAGGGTTTCATAGACATGGTCAAAGGGCTGCTTGCCTGTTTTAACGAAGTCTTCGAGGTCTTCAATATCTCTGGTCCAACTCCGAGCATTTCGTCTACTTCGTCAACTATCATCGAAAGCAACCATAATAAGCAACACAACAAGGCAGGAAATAAATGTGCTCTAAAAATATGAGTTGGACTTTTCTAGGATACCTCTGGTCATATGACGGCTGACCAAAGTGGTTTCATTAGGATTTGATCAATGGACATCTCTGAACATTTCAATATGATGGAATCAAGGGATTAATGGGTTTGCAAGAAGTGTACAGAAACATTATATTCAAAAATGAGCAGAGGCACCCATTTAACAAATGATGATTTTAGAAGCATCTAGGAATTGGTTTCACTGGATTTGGAGTTCAAATGATTTCTCTATGAATTTGCAAAGTTGGCTATACATGAAGAAATAGACCATTATTTTAGGTGGTACAGAAAGTATTAAGAAAAATGTTCATAAACTAAGTTATGAACTTAGAAACATCTAGGAATTTCAATTATGGCATTTGGATCAATTTTGAGCTCTCTGTGATTTTCTAAAGTTCATCACAGATATGGAAAATGGGGTTTTGATAAATATTTCTGAAGAAAAAGTTTCTGCAAAAATGTGCAAATGGCACCATGTGATAGATCATGATTTGTGGATCCCCTAGAAATTTGAATCATCAAATTTGGATATAATTTGGATTATTTGAGGATTTAACAAGTCATCTGGGAAAAGAAAATAAGAAAAAGGCTATACCATTATTCTGCGCACTAGGCGAGAGATAGGCATTGGGCCGGCCCAGCGGCTCAGTTGCGCGGGTGGCAGGGCGACGTCGAAGGCGCCCCGGACGGAGTACGCATTCGCTGGGAGGGAAGTGCATTTACTCCCGGTCTGTCTCCACTTAAACGGGCGGGGCCCGCCCACCGGGTCGCTAACGAGCGGGGCCCGTGCTCAGGTCGTCTCCTACCTCCCGCTCGAACAGAGCAGAGGCAGGGGAGGCGAGGCCGAGTAGGCGCCGGCGCTCTCCCGGGCGGCACGGGCCACCTCCAGCGGCGCCCGGCACACCGGCGGACTCAGAGTGCCGTGGCGCACCCGTCCATGTGCTACCCGCCCACGGGGGGGCCCGGGAAGAGGAGGGCTTCAGGTGCGGCGGACCGGGGCTGACGGCGGGGTTCGGCAAGGTGAGGAAGGCATGAGGAGGAGGCGATTGAGCACGGGGCGAGTCGGTGGTGGTGGTGAGGGGGCACTGGAGTGGCTAGGGAGAGAGGAGAGGCTCGGGATAGCCCGAACTTAGGCAGGGTCCGGCGGCTCGGCTCCGGCCATGGGGAACGACGGAGGGCTCGGCGAGAGGGTTGGCTGGGTCTGGGTGACGTACGGGAGGGAGAGAGGGAGAAAGGGCTCCAGAGATAGGCCTCGGGCGGTCTTATATAGCGAGGCCGTGGCTCACCGTGGACGTGGCCTACGGGCACCCGCGGAAATGGCTGCAGTGGCCACATGAGGAGGCTCGGGGATGTCTATGGCGTTCGTGGGAGTCGAGTAGGGCACCAGAAGGAAGAGAGGGAGCGGGGCGAGCTCCAAGAGGTCCCGCACGAGTGCGGCGACTGGCGGACGCGAGCGGTGCTCGGGCACGAATGTCAGAGGTCGCCGGAGAGAGAAGGAGGAGGGGGCCGACTGTCTTGCGTGTCCCGGACGCCGAGGCGGCCTCGGGGGACACAAGGGGAAGGCCCTAGGTGGTCAGAAGCCTCGGGCAGGACGCAGCTACAGTGCCCTGGTGCACTGTAGCACGCTCCAGAGCATGCATATGGCTGGCATTGGCATCTTTTTGGCGCCCAGGGCGTGGCCACTAGTGTCTAGGGGGTCAGGGTAGGAGTAAACAAAGGGGTGGTGGCCTTGGATGCCCTGGTGACCCAATGGGAGAGAGGTGGGGTTGAGAGAGAGAGAAGTTGCTGTCCAAGAAGGTAAATGGGGGTGTTTCACCCCTTAATCATTGAGCAATGGCCAAGGGAGGGTTACTGGAGGTAGGAGAGGAGTAGGAGGAACTGTGGTAAAAAGTTGAGCTCAAGGAGAACAGTGTTAGTGGTCAAAATGGTGATTTTTGAAAAGTGGCAGAAGGTGTTTGATAATGGTTTGGACCAGCAGATGATTTCCAACTGCCATGAGACTCCACAGGGTGAAATGACACATATAAATAGGGCATTCCACCAATTTGGAGCTTATTTGGGCATAGTTCCCAATGCAACTTTTGTAAACCCTAGAAATTAGCAGAAATGAACTTGTGTAGATCTAGTTGAGGAAATCACTTCTCCTTGATGCACCACTTGGTGTAGTGGCCTAATTTTTCCATGTTAACATGATCACAAAAGTTGGGATCAATGAGAGAAAGTTGGTAGTACAAAGTTGTTCCAATTTGATTCTGGTCAGAGAGGGTTTTGGGGCACTTTGATCAATATAACATTTTCTCCAACTTGTGCCATTTGGTCTAGATGAATTATTAGACCATTTGAGCATGTTCACAAGGTTTGAGAACATTTGGACATGTTTGGCAATGTAAAGTTGCTCAAACTTCAAAATGGACAGAAATGTTTTTGAGGGGATTTCATGGGGTTATACTATTCTCCATGACATGATACTTGTCAAGATCATCAAACATGTCATATGTGACATGATATAATTTTCTTGGAATTTTTGGAGAATATTTCCTTTGTAAATATTTCAAAAGCTTGAAATATCCAGAAAGGGTTTTTTGAGGGATTTGACCAATATGTTGAACATGACCATGTGTTGAAACTCTTATATATGGACAATATATGTCCACTGAGTTTCCCTGATTTTTGTCAAATATTTTTAAAACAATAAAATAATGTTTTCCCTATTAAAGACCATTTCTGGCCTTAAGAAAAAGCTTTTAAATAAAATAGTAAAATAACTTTCAGAATTATATTTTTGTGGTTTATGGGAGTCCTACATCTAATAGGATTCAAATATACCTTTTGAATGATTTTTCACACCCCAAGTCAAGTACTTGTAGTGCAAACCTCAACTCAGGGGTTTTTGAAAAACTAATTTTTGAAAATACTATTTGGCCAAATTATTTTTGTAAGAAAATACTATGTTTCTCTATACACATGGCATGAACATTGGGCAGAAGTTTGGGGCAAGGAGATGAAGCATGGAAGGTGGAGTTGTGTTGACTTTAAAGTGCACTTGAGAAACACAGAGAGAAAACCAACTCAAAATAAAAAGTCAAATAATGCAAAAGTTTTTGTCAAACCACATTTTATCATGATTTATCATCTTAAGTGCCATGAAAATCAGGGTGTGACAGACCTACCCCCCTTACAAGAATCTCGTCCCCGAGATTCCCAAACTAGGCGCGGAAAGGAGTATGGAAACTTGGATTCGGGGTAGTCTTCACGTCCTCATACTGCTTTTGTTTCCGAGTCGTGCTCCATTGAACCTTGAGGTACTTGATGGTGTGGCTCCGTGTATGACATTCGGCTTGATCCAGGTTGCTATGGGGTTTCTCACGTAGGTCCGCTTGGGATGGGGGTCGATGGCTCGATGATCAATGTCCTTGTTAGTGATTGGGCTAGCTAGGAAGTCGAAAACACTCCCGGAGTTGTGTCATGTGGAAACATTATGCACAGTGGGTAACTCAGGTGGTAACTCTAGCTGGTAGTCATCTATTCTTCGTCTTGCAGTGATCTTGGAGAAGGTCGATAAATCTTGGTGTGAGTTTCTCTTGACATGAAAATGCTTGGTTCTCTTTGAGAGAAGTGGCTCGCATATACACCTGGTCTTCGACAAGAAAGTTCACTTCTTGACGATGGTGGTGGGTGTAGTTCTTCCTCCTTGGCATGGTGGTCTTCAAATGTTCCTTGACTAGCTAAACGATTCTTCTTCCGTCTTCGGGTAGACAAGTATGTCATCAAATGATGATGACAACTATCTTGTCTAAGCACTCCATGAAGACTTTGTTCACGGGGTACATAAAGTAGGCTGGGGAATTAGTGGTGGCCTTGTTGAGTGTGGGCCAAGGAGGTTCTAGATTTAGTGTCAAGGCCCTAAGGTCCTGATCCGACTGTCGGTGTCAAAACCGGCGGATCTCAGGTAGGGGTCCCGAACTGTGCGTCTAGGCGGATGGAAACAGGAGACAAGGAACACGATGTTTCTACCCAGGTTCGGGCCCTCTCGATGGAGGTAAAACCCTACTCCTGCTTGATTAATATTGATGATATGGTTAGTACAAGAGTAGATCTACCACAAGATCGGATTGGCTAAACCCTAGAAGCTAGCCTATGGTATGATTATTGTTCGTCCTACGGACTAAAACTCTCCAGTTTATATAGACTCCGGAGAGGGCTAGGGTTACACAGAGTCGGTTACGATGGGAGGAGATCTTCATATTGTATCGCCAAGCTTGCCTTCCACGCCAAGGAAAGTCCCATTCGGACACGGGCTGGAGTCTTCAATCTTGTATCTTCATAGTCCAGTAGTCTGGCCAAAGGCCTTAGTCCGGCCATCCGGACACCCCCTAATCCAGGACTCCCTCAGTAGCCCCCGAACCAGGCTTCAATGATGATGAGTCCGGTGCGCAAGTTGTCTTCGGCATTGCAAGGCGGGTTCTCCTGCAAATTCTTTGTATCCGTTGAATAGTGTGCGGCTTCTAGTGCATGCTGTCCTCCTTGGCTTCTGTGCCCCATAATGACCATCTTCCACATGTCAAACGAATGCGAAAAGCCAGGGGGTTTTCTTTTCACTTACCACCCCGGTTGCGTTAATGAGTCGCCCATAAAAGAGACGGGGATTTAGATCCAATTCGCACCATCTTCCCTCCGTGAGTCTTCATCAGAGCGCTTTTGACAGAGATCCATTCCATCATGGCCAGTCGGTGCCGCTCCTCCTCTCGTGCCTCCAGCCCTCTGCCCGGAGATTGGGGACGGTGTTCCGTCCCGCATAGCCAGTTAGTAGTGCTTCAGTCCAAGGGGCTTCTCCCCCCTGCATATATGGTCCCAGTTCGAGCCAGGATTGCTGCCTATAGCGGCAGAGAGCAGGCGGAGGGCGTTCCCAATCCCTTTCAAGCAGAGCGGGTATGCCTAGTCCCTTATTTGATGAGAGGACTAGGATTTCCAATTCATCTGTTTCTCCGAGGGTTGCTAGAGTTCTACGGCCTCCAGCTACATAACCTCACGCCCGCCTCCATTTTGCACATCGCGGGCTTCGTGGCCCTCTGCGAGCTGTTCTTGGGTTTTGAGGCCCATTTCAAGCTGTGGAAGAGGTTGTTTTGCCTTGTGCCTCGTTCTCAGGAGGGGTCTATTTATCAGGTGGGCGGAGCCGAACTATGGCGCATCGCCAGGACCGGATATCTATCCGGCACCCCAAAGAGGACGTCCGAGGTTTGGCCCTCGGAGTGGTTTTATATAGATGACGTCCCCCTGCCGGACCCTATACTGATCGGCCTCCCCAAGTTCGATAATGCCCTGTCGAAGAAGCGCCTGAGTTGGCGCCCACGGAACCCTCAGAGGGAATTTGACAGGGACGTCCTGTACCTGATGAGCCGGATAAGGTTGTTGGCTCATTCCGGATTGACCATGATTAAGGTCATGGCCATATGCATTATGCAAGGGGTGCAGCCGCTTCAATACAGAGGCCACCCCATGTGGGATTTCAACGGAGAGGATGACGCTACCCGATGTGGTCGCAAGGGGCCAGATTTGGCCGCCACTTTAACGAGAATTTTATCCGCTTTGTACAAGGGGGAAGAGGAAGAATTCCTCCGTGTCAACCCGGAAGGCGGATTCTCTATCTACAATCCTCCTAGTTGGGTGAGCGGACACTTTCACTTGCCTATCCGTTTTTGAAATCCCTGTAGTTGAGTACTTAGACTAGTAATGTTTAAACGCAGGAGCTGCGCCAGGTTGTGAAGGAAATAAACAGCCCTGCTCCACAACCCGAGGACCCGGAACAGCCCCTCGATCTGGACTCCCAAGAAGATCCGGACTTATGCGTGGAGTTGATTGATGGAGTATTTCATCAATTGAGCAAGGATAACTCCTTAGTGGCCATCACGGCCGACTATCCCGGACTACTTCCAGCCTCCAAGGTAAATAAGACCGAAGTCCCAGTATTCTCATGTTTTATCTTGCATGCCGTGTACTAATAGCATTTCGCAGGGTAAATCCTTGAGGCGGAAGGCCGAGCCCACGGTGGGCAGCTAACAAGGGCTGCTGAAGCCAGGCGGGCAAAAAAGAAGTGCGGACCAGATCGAGATTCCGGCGCGACGGTATGGCGTGCGGATTTAATGCCTAGGGTTTATGCCCTTGAGTCTTACTAATGCTCATGATTTTCTTAGAAAGAATAGAGCCCACCGAACTATGTCCGCCGGCCAAGGTTCGAGGCCGGGTCCGGAAGCGGAGGCGGACACGGGACGCGCCTCGGGCGCTCCTCTGACAGAGGGCGTCGACGGGCTATCTGCCACCAATTCAGAGGTGGAGAGTGCCCTGAACCACAGGCGTCGCTGGACTGTTCTTTGTGACGCGTGTTTTTCCCCAGAGGCGTTGGACGCCTTTAATACAGGAGATGTGTATCTCCGTGCTGCTCAAAATAGTCTAGCCAGAGCCACGGAGCAGTATGTGAAAGACATACAGGTGAGTAAAATTGAAGGTTATATATGTCAGTAGCCCCCGAGACTTGAAACAGTGAAGATAACTTTTTGAAGGATCATGTGCTATGCAGTGTCTTACAAAGAAGAACACGCAATTGTCCCAGGAGCTCGAAGAGTGCAAGGCTAAGCTCGAGGCCGCATTGGCCACTTCAGAGAATGTCAAGGGGACGCCCGCAGGTAATATATGCTTCGAAAGGTACTTCCGTTTTGAAATGTGGCAGGTGTGCAACCCTGACGATAATAATGCAGATGAGGCCGGAGTAAATCCGGACCAGCAACAACTCCTACGCCAACTAAAGGCTGGCGAGAGCGTACTGACGAGGGTGAGGCAAGAGAAGAACAAGCTTCAAGATGCCAATACCCAGCTAGGCGAGGAACTGAAAGATGTTCGTATTCAGCTGTCTTCTGCCGTGAAGGAGAATCGGCGACTCCGACGCGGCATTTTTAGTAAGTGCTTGAAGGAATCTTTGAAAAAAGAATTTGGCGAGGAAATTGATTGATAGAGCTATGTCTGTAGGTCTGCTGACGGGTCGTCCGGCGGAGGAAATGCCCGGTTCATCGAGGGACGTTCTTCCCGAGCTGTTGCAACTACACAAACGAGTTCGGCAGGCAATGCAAAGCGTCATCCAAGCTATGTGGCCATCCCTCTCCCTGCCCGAAGGCCTTGAGGAGCTTACCAAGAAGCTGGAGGGAGTGCGGCAGCGCTTCCGGTTGTGGAAGATATCGGCTTGTCGTCAAGGTGCCAGGGAGGCCTGGGCCATGGTGAAGACTCGGTACACGAAGGCTGACCCAAACCACATGGCCGAGGTCGGCCCTATAGGTCCGGACGGAAAGGAGATCCCGGTCAGCTTAGCATATGGCCAGGTGGAGCTAGCTGCAAAGTATTCCCAACAAGACTGTAAATTAGACCGTCTGTTGGATGGTATTGAAGAAGAATATGCCGAGTCGGATTGACTCTGTAAAAATGACATAAAAATGCCTTCTAGCCGGATTGTAGATCGTTTGTCATTACGGACCTTTTCGCTTCGACCTCTGGACCCTATAGTCCGGAGTCTGTCCGAATACCCTCTCGGTTATGTAAGAACCGGGGCATGCATGGAGACAAGGCGTAGGGGTCATAAGTGCTTTAGCAGACAAGTGCCCAACTAGTTATGTTATATTACATGGTTAGTAAGAAACATCTTCCAGAGAGAATAGTTCTGTTAGGGGTTCCTTTCCCTGGGAGGCATGCCCTAAAGTGCATGTCTGAACTGCCGGAAAGAGCAGAAAAGCATCTCGGGGCAAATGAATAAATATGAAAGATCGTCTTTTAGTTCACCGATTGAATATTCCCTTAAGAACGCTAGCTTTCGGCTTCACCCAGTCTGAGGTACACATCTGGCTAACCCGGCAGTAACAATCGCAGAGGTGCTCCCTTTACCACCTAGCCGAACGAAGGGGAACGTAGGGGTAAGCACAGGAGCCAGACAATCCAGCTTGGCCAAAACTTAAGTCATGTCGATGCATATAATGGTGTATAAAAGGTTCATGCGGAAGCATCACACATGTTTTGGGCATGAGGCCCGTTTTATATAAACTTCTTGGTAAAAAGCCCCCATGTATGATGAGCGCAGGTAGCGCGTAGGGTATGTGCGAATAATGCACAGGCAAGCCCCTAAGGGCTTGTGAGAAAAAGGGGAGGGAGAAGGAACAAAATCCCGGACTGCCAAAAATAAAAATAAAAATAAAAATAAAAAATAAAACAAAGGGACGAGGGAAGGAAACGAACACGAAGTCCGGCGCTAGGCGTAAAACCTTCGTAGGCGTGCTGCGTTCCATGGGTTCGGCTCGAGTCGGTTATCCGATGCGTTTCGCAGATGGTACGCTCCGCCTGTCAGTACTTGGTCGATTATGAAGGGGCCCTCCCATTTGGGCTTTAATTTATCCTTTTTCTTGTCCAGCAGGCGTAGAACTAGTTCGCCAACGTTATAGGTTTTGGCCCGTACTTCTCTACTTTGGTATCTTCGAGCCTGCTGTTGATAGAATGTGGAACGAGCTTTTGCCACGTCGCGCTCCTCTTCCAATGCGTCCAAGTTGTCCTGCCGATCGAGCTCGGCTTCTCTTTCTTCGTACATGCGCACTCGAGGTGAGTCATGGATTAAGTCGCATGGTAGTACTGCCTCTGCGCCGTATACCATAAAAAATGGTGTGAATCCGGTAGTGCGATTCGGCATGGTCCGCAGCCCCCCAGAGTACGGAGTCAAGCTCCTCTACCCAGTGTGTGTTAGATTCCTTGAGGGATCGCACTAGTCTGGGTTTGATGCCGCTCATGATGAGACCATTGGCTCGTTCGACTTGACTATTAGTTTGAGGGTGATAGACTGAAGCATAGTCGAGCTTAATGCCCATGTTTTTGCACCAAAGTTTGACTTCATCGGCCGTGAAGTTTGTGCCGTTGTCAGTTATGATGCTGTGGGGGACGCCGTAACGGTGTATGACCCCGTATATGAAGTCTATCACTGGTCCGGATTCGGCCGTCTTTACAGGCTTGGCTTCTATCCATTTGGTGAATTTGTCCACCATGACCAGTAGATATTTTTGCTTGTGGGTTCCTCCTTTAAGGGGTCCGACCATGTCAAGCCCCCAGACCGTGAAAGGCCAGGTAATAGGTATAGTTTGTAGGGCGGTAGGCGGCATGTGGCTTTGGTTGGCGAATAACTGGCAACCAACACATTGTTGCACTAAGTCCTGAGCGTCTGCCCGGGCCGTTGGCCAATAAAATCCGGTACGGAAGGCCTTGCTTACAAGGGCCCGGGCTGCGGCGTGGTGCCCGCTGAGTCCGGCATGAATTTCAGCCAAAAGGTCTCGCCCTTCCTCTTTGGAGATACACCTTTGAAGGACTCCGGTTGTGCTTTTCTTGTAAATCTCTCCCTCGTGGACTTTGTAGGCTTTAGACCGCCGCACTATGCAGCGGGCCTCGTTTTGGTCCTTGGGAAGTTCCTGCCTAGTTAGGTAGGCTAGGAACGGTTCTGTCTAAGGGGCAATGACTGCCATTATTGCATGGGCTGACGGTGTTGTTTCGTTGGCGGAGCCCCCAACTGTGTCAGAATGTTCGGTGAGGGGTGGTGTAGTTGTGTCCGGGTTATCATTTCCGGATTCTCCTTCCCATGATACGGATGGCTTGAACAGCCTTTCTAGGAAGATGTTGGGAGGGACGGCCTCGCGCTTGGCACCAATGCGTGCCAACACGTCTGCAGCTTGGTTATTTTCTCGGGCTATGTGATGAAATTCAAGCCCCTCAAACCGAGCTGACATCTTTAGGATGGCTTTGCGGTAAGCTGCCATTTTCGGATCCTTGGCGTCGAAGTCTCCATTTATTTGGGATATTGCGAGGTTTGAATCCCCGCGGACCTCTAGGCGCTGAATGCCCATGGAGACTGCCATCCGGAGGCCATGTAAAAGGGCCTCGTATTCGGCTGTGTTGTTGGAATCTGTGTACATTATCTGAAGTACGTATTGGACTGTGTCTCGGGTTGGGGACGTCAGAACGACGCCAGCCCCCAGGCCAGCCAACATTTTGGAGCCGTCGAAGTGCATGATCCAGTTGGAGTATGCGCTGTACTCTTTAGGGAGTTCGGCTTCAGTCCATTCGACGATGAAGTCGGCCAAAACCTGCGACTTAATAGCTCGCCTTGGCTTGTAGGTTATGTCGAACGGGAGGAGCTCAATGGCCCATTTGGCAATCCGGCCCGTTGCGTCGCGGTTGTTTATAATATCATTAAGGGGTACTTCGGATGCCACTGTTATGGAGCACTCTTGAAAGTAGTGTCGCAGCTTCCGGGATGCCATGAACACCGCGTACGCTATCTTTTGATAATGAGGGTACCGTGACTTGCATGGGGTTAGTACAGTGGACACGTAGTACACTGGTTTTTGGAGGGGGAACTTGTGTCCGTCCGTTTCTCGTTCGATGACGAGCACCGCGCTTACAACTTGATGGGTTGCCGCGATGTATAATAGCATTGGTTCGCCCGTGTTGGGCGTGGCCAGTACCGGATTTGTTGCCAGTATGGCTTTTATTTCTTCGAGTCCGGCCGTGGCGGCATCCGTCCACTCGAAGTGGTCGGTGCGCCGCAGGAGGCGATAGAGGGGTAATGCCTTTTCTCCTAAGCGGGAGATAAAGTGGCTTAGAGCTGCCACGCATCATGTCAGTTTTTGTATCTGTTTGAGGTCCTTTGGGGTATCCAATTGTGACAGAGCTCGGATCTTGGCTGGGTTTGCTTCAATTCCTCTACCGGATACGATGAAGCCCAAGAGCTTTCCGGCTGGTACGCCGAAAACGCATTTTTCCGGGTTGAGCTTAATGTCATATGTTCGGAGATTGTCGAACGTGAGCCTCAAGTCGTCTACTAGAGTATCGACGTGTTTTGTTTTGAAGACCATGTCATCTACGTATGCTTCAACTGTTTTGGCGATCTGGTTGGCCAGACATGTCTGAATCATGCGCTTATATGTTGCGCCGGTGTTTTTGAGCCCGAAGGGCATCGTGTTGAAGCAGAATGGGCCGTATGGGGTGATGAATGTCGTTGCAGCTTGGTCTGACTCTGCCATCTTGATTTGATGGTAGCCAGAGTATGCATCGAGGAAACACAATGAGTCGTGTCCTGCGGTGGCGTCGATGATTTGATCAATTCGGGGGAGTGGGAAAGGGTCTTTTGGACATGCCTTGTTTAGGTCTTTGAAATCGACACATAGGCGCCAAGATTTGTCCTTCTTTGGTACCATCACCAGGTTTGCTAGCCAGTCCGGATGTTTTATGTCTGATGAATCCGGCTTCCAGCAGTTTTGCTAGCTCCTCTCCCATGGCTTGTCTCTTGGGTTCGGAAAAACGCCGTAGGGTCTGCTTGACGGGTTTAAACCCTTTTAGGATATTCAGGCTGTGCTCAGCCAGCCTGCATGGGATTCCTGGCATATCTGAGGGGTGCCAGGCGAAAATGTCCAAATTTTCTCGCAGGAAGTCTCTGAGTGCGGCGTCTACATCGGGTTTTAGTTGTGCCCCGATGGAGGCCGTTTTTGTAGGGTCCGTTGGATGGACTTGGATTTTGACTATTTCGTCCACTAGTTTAAAAGAGGTGGACTTCGATCTCTTGTCTAGTATCACATCGTCCCTGTCCACCGTAGAGCGCAACACAGTTAATTCCTCGGCCGCTAGGGCCTCGGATAATGCCTCCAGGGCCAGTGTGCCTGTCTTGTTTTCAGCGCGGAGCGCTATGTCCGGATCACTTGCGAGAGTGATGATTCCGTTGGGTCCGGGCATTTTGAGCTTCATGTACCCGTAATGGGGTATGGCTTGGAAAATTGTAAATGCTTCTCGCCCTAGCAGAGTGTGGTATCTGCTGCTGAACGGGGCCACTTGAAACGTGACCTCCTCGGATCTGTAATTATCCGGCGTGCCAAACACCACGTCCAGTGTGATTTTCCCTGAACAGCACGCTTCCTGGCTTGGAATTATTCCCCTAAAAGTTGTGTTGCTTCGCTCAATGCGGCTCCAGTCAATTTCCATTTTTCGCAGGGTGTCCTCGTAGATGAGGTTGAGTCCGCTGCCGCCGTCCATGAGTACCTTTGTAAGTCGGAAGCCGTCCACTATCGGACTGAGGACCAGTGCGGCTGGTGCTCGGGCTGTCCGGAATTTAGGTTCGTCACTGGCATTAAAGGTGATAGCCGTGTCACTCCATGGATTTATTGTTGCTACTTGGTAAACTTCGGCAAGGTTGCGGAGCGTTCGTTTCTTTGCATTGTTTGATGTGAAGGTCTCGAAGACTGTCGACACCGTACTAGGGAGGTATTCTTCGGGTGCTGGAGTTAAAAGCTCCTCGCCGCTTCGGGCCACCTGCCATAGTATCCAACATGCTCTAAGGCTGTGCGTTGGTGTGGGTTCCCTGAATTATGGATTTTACAGGTTCCATTGAGCCATCCTTCCAGTATGGTCCCGTACCCTGTAGAGGGTTTTTGTTTTTTGATGTTTGGCTCAGATGTCTGGCGATAATGCGCCCTTTTGTTTCGGACTCGTGTTGTATTCGGGGCCGGATTGTCCCAGAATTTATCTTCGATTTTCCGAATGCTTTCAGTCGCACAGTACTTTCGTACTATGGATGTCAAGTCGGCGAATCGTGTAATTTCGCGGCGACTTGTGGTGTTGAGGATTCCGATGTCCGTGCAGTTGTTATAGAAGAGTGAGATTGCTTCTTTCTTGCAGCAGTCCTTTATCCTGTTCATAACTAGGAGGAATCTGGCCCAGTAGTGGTGTACTGTTTCTCCGGGCTCTTGCCGTATTAGGGATAAATCCCTCATTGTTGGGTGGGCGGGTGGAATTAAATCCGGAACCTTGCCCGATGTAAGATTCAGGGGCCAAGCGTTTTCCGAATTCGGAAGCCGGCTTTCTTGGACATTATTCAATGAATTAGGCATGCTGCCTGACTTTAGGTTCAGGGTTTGGGCGACATCCTCCCCTCCGCGGGTGTCCGGCATGGAGGGATCGGGAATCCGGACACATCTGGTCCTTAGGGCGGGCGGAGACTCGCCGCATTGTTCTTCCACCACTTCAATGTGATGGGTGACCTGGGGAGAGTCGATCTCTCTCTGATCGGGTTTAAGCCCGATCTGGTCGTAATCAGTAGCGACTCCCAGGGCCGCGATGCGATCCAAGAGCTCGTTCAGGGAGAAGAGCTCCATCGGATCTAACTACTCGGCAAGCTCCAAGCTGATGTGAAGATTGCTTTCGATGGCCCGAGAGGTCATTGTCGGCGCGACGGCCGGACAGGCGGTCATCCAAAACCTGCCTAGCCGGAGAGTTTGGCCGACAGCAAAAGCTCCTTTAGCAACGACGCCGTCTTTAAAGACGGGGTGCGGCATCCTTCCTGATGGTGACGACACAGCGGAACTCTCAATGAAAGCAGCAATGTCGATGTCAAAACCGGCGGATCTCGGGTAGGGGGTCCTGAACTGTGCGTCTAGGCGGATGGTAACAAGAGACAAGGGACACGATGTTTTTACCCAGGTTCGGGCCCTCTCGATGGAGGTAAAACCCTACTCCTGCTTGATTAATATTGATGATATGGGTAGTACAGGAGTAGATCTACCACGAGATCGGATTGGCTAAACCCTAGAAGCTAGCCTATGGTATGATTGTTGTTCGTCCTACGGACTAAAACTCTCCGGTTTATATAGACACCGGAGAGGGCTAGGGTTACACAGAGTCAGTTACAATGGGAGGAGATCTTCATCTCGTGTCGCCAAGCTTACCTTCCACGCCAAGGAAAGTCCCATCCGGACACGGGCCGGAGTCTTCAATCTTGTATCTTCATAGTCCAGTAGTCCGGCCATCCGGACACCCCCTAATCCAGGACTCCCTCACCGACCATGTTGTAGCTTGGTAGGGCTTAAGGGTTTCAAGGATTCTAGTGTGCGAGTGAACATTTATCCTTGAGCACAATTCTAGAGATGCCAATTGTTCTACTTAGTCCTCCAAATAGATCACCTTATACTGCTAAAAGCATCATTTCGTATAGGTCAACTCCAATCATCACTCATGCTATTCATATCCTCATGACTCCTAAGAGGAGGTCTAACAAAATCATATATGTCTACAATCCCCAACCCATATGTATGTCTACCCCTAAAAATCCATGGGTAGAACAAATAAGCTGCTATGCTTGAACGTGACAATCCAAGTGCTCAGCCTATTCTTCCAAGGTCTAAGATAAAGCACCTCTATCCTAAGGAAACATGTCATAAGCCACTCCAAGATCTTGTTTCCTTCCTATGAATCAATTCCAACAACCCATTAACTACACCAATCACTACATGATCTAGTAGTTCTACAAATCCAATCTCTATGGTGTTCCACAAGATCTTCTAATATCCTATAATTCTTTAATCCTTGAAAAGGTCTAGCCTTACTATAGTCACTCCACCAATTTCCATTGCCATGGTCGAGTAAACTCCAAAGTCAGGCATATATAGATCCCTAAATCAACTCCGGCAATTAATCCAATCTCCTAGTTTATCGTCCACCGAGAAACATGGTATCATGATCGAGATCATAAGTCTAAATCCAATTTACTCCGAACCATGTAGACTTACTCACCACCTATACTCCACTAGGATCACCTATTTAAATCCAAATCTTATGTCCAACTAGAATTTCTACACTTTCCCCCAAGTCATTATTGTAATGTCAATGACATCCTATTGATATCATCAGATCAAGTCAAAAATCGCATTCCTCCAAGAATCCCAGCTTGTGATCCTAATTGTCCTACGAGGGTGCAGTTTACTCCAGGGTGATGAAAGTTATGCTACTCTATTAACATGATCCCCCAAGTTCATCTACCAACATGAAAGCCTCATAATCCACCAAATAGTCTCAGATGGTTCCTCAAAGTCATTGATATGAACTCATCAAGTCATTTGTCCTCTATTCCTGCATCCTCAAATCGGTCTTCCCTATGGGATCATCAGTTTTGGTGCTATCTTAGGATGATAATGTGCTCGTTCACTATGTCCACTAGTTCCATAATGAACCCAGTGTCGTGCAAGGTTACGAAGGCTTAACTGGTTCTCTTGCAATACTACGGGTTAAGCACATGGTGAAGGATTTGAGCTGGGGTATCTCGTGAAGTCTCGAAGGGTCTAGGAATGGGTTTCTAGTCTGGGGGGTTAAACATAACTCTACGGGGTTTTACTTGGTCGAGGAGGTTGTGGCAAAGTTCTTCAGTGCTAGTTGGTTGTCGAAGTAGAATCCTTGGTGTACCTTGTCTCGCCGATCTTCACTTAAGGAGAGAGAGATGAGAGGGAAAAGTAGCATAGAGGAGGAGAATGCCTAAAGGGGGTGTCGGTGTCAAAACCGGTGGATCTCGGGTAGGGGGTCCCGAACTATGTGTCTAGGCGGATGGTAACAGGAGACAAGGGACACTATGTTTTTACCCAGGTTCGGGCCCTCTCGATGGAGGTAAAACCCTACTCCTGCTTGATTAATATTGATGATATGGGTAGTACAAGAGTAGATCTACCACGAGATCGGAGTGGCTAAACCCTAGAAGCTAGCCTATGGTATGATTGTTGTTCGTCCTATGGACTAAAACTCTCCAGTTTATATAGACACCGGAGAGGGCTAGGGTTACACAGAGTCGGTTACAATGGGAGGAGATCTTCATATCGTATCGCCAAGCTTGCCTTCCATGCCAAGGAAAGTCCCATCCGGACACAGGACGGAGTCTTCAATCTTGTATCTTCATAGTCCGGGAGTCCGGCCAAAGGTCTTAGTCCGGCCATCCGGACACCCCCTAATCCAGGACTCCCTCAGTAGCCCCTGAACCAGGCTTCAATGAGGACGAGTCCGGCGCACATATTGTCTTCGGCATTGCAAGGCGGGTTCCTCTTCCGAATATTCCATAGAAGATGTTGAACACCAGGATAGTGTCCGGCTCTGTAAAAATAAGTTCCACATTCCACCGTAGAGAGAATAATATTTGCATCAATCAGATCTGCTGACGTATTCCGCGGCATGACATCATGCCACGGCCAGGGTTTTATTCATTTTACTGTTCCACCTCAGCGTGTTTAGCGAGGCGGTTTCCTTGGCACGTCTTGTCAAAGCAGAGATCGTGTCCCCTTATTCCGGGATTCTCATCAATACGGGCGTGGGTAACCCAACCGCACCATTAACCGCGACGCTTGGGACATAAGCGAGTTTTATTAGGCTGGTGGGGGCTCGTAGTTTTGGCCGCCCATATAAGGGGATAAGAATCCGCCCCTTCCATTCACGCCTTCTTCCTCTTCTGCTTATTCGTCCCTGCGCACTCGAGCTCCAACGCCCAAGCCCGCATTTCCCACCTCAACCTACTCCAATCATGTCCGGAGCCGGAGGTAGATGGATGGCCTCCTCCGTCACGGAGGGGCAAATCAAAAAGTTGAGGACAACCGGATACTTGTCTGACGACATCGCGCACCGGCTTCCAGATGCAGGGCAACTCATCCCCACTCCCACGCCCCACGAGAGGGTTGTTTTTCTTCCCCATTTCCTCCGCGGACTGGGTTTTCCTCTTCACCCGTTCGTCCAGGGGCTCATGTTCTACTATGGCCTGGACTTCCACGATCTGGCCCCAAACTTTATCCTCAACATCTCGGCGTTCATCGTCGTGTGTGAGGCCTTCCTATGCATCCAGCCCCACTTCGGCTTATGGCTGAAGACTTTTAATGTCAAGCCGAAAGTGGTGAGCGGCCGTCAAGCGGAGTGCGGAGGTGCCATGGTGGGCCGGATGGCCAACGTCCTATGGCTCGAAGGCTCCTTCGTGGAGACAATAAAAGGATGGCAATCGGGGTGGTTCTACATCACCGAACCACGCGACCCCAACTGGGAAGCGGCCCCCGAATTCCGATCTGGCTTTCCCACACGGCTCACCTCCTAGAAAGAGACGGTCTTATCATGGGGAGATTTGGAAGAGCTGACCGGACTCCAAACCTGCGTCAAAAAGCTGGTCAACAAGAACCTCAAGCTCATCAACGTAGTCCAGGTCATGCTTATCCGCCGGATCCTCCCATGCCAACAACGGGCCTTCAAATTGTGGGAGTTCGATCCAGCACAGCACCAAGCTAGGGTTAGACGCCTGGAAGGTGCTGTTTATGGGCGCCGAGGCCCCCGCATCCGCTACCGAAGATCGCGGATTCATCTCGCGGCGTCGGGCCAACGAGGTAAGTTGTTCCACCCTTTACGGGACTCTTTTCTCTCATAGTCTAACTCTATGCGGGATCTAAACTCCCCTGCCTTTGACAGGACTGGCTGAAGAAGTCCGGACAGGTTAGCTATCCGGCTCCCCTACCAGAAGATCCAGCGGACGCTCGATTGACAGGGCTGCTGGTTCCAGCACCCCACGTGCTGTCGGAGAAGAAGGCCAAGAATAAGGCCACGGGGACTCGAAAGAGTTCCCAGCGCCTGGCAGTGTCGGATTCGCCCGACAACCCCGACGCACCCTCCGCCTCCGAAGACGAGGAGGAGGAAGAAGAAGAATATGCCTCTCCCCCTCCAACAGGGGGAGGAAAGAAAAGAAAGGCCGCCCCAACTGGAGAAGCCGGAGGGTCCAAGAAGGGGAAGACCCTTCTGCCGGACTACGCCCCTGATGCCGAAGACGGTGGGGGGGAATGGCCATCGAGGGTCAAGCCCCTGGCAAAATCGTAACTGTCCGGCTACCCGAATGACTTATTGCACTCCTTTATTATTTGATAGCTTCTGACACCGAATTTAATTATGCAGTCCGCCCAGAGCTTAGCTTGGCGATTCGTCGAGCGGCTCCCTGAATTCGTCAGACGTGAATAGTGCTTCACTTCCGACGGCCTCCTCCCCTCTCCCTACAGACGACACTGAGGTGGAGTCTCATAGGGGACAAAACCAGGAGGAGGTGGTCCTGGAGGCGCCACAAGGCGACCTTCCAGACTCCAGGCCCAAAGGGGGTAAAGCTCCGGAGGGATCTAAGTCCGGCCCCGGGCCGGACACTGCTTCGGAACCATCAACGGTTCCAGAGTCCGACAGGCGGCGCCTTCATAAGAAGGGCAAGCCTACGACACCGGCGACCCCCGTCCATCTGTAGGCGCCGAACAATTTGTTGGAGGTGCTTGACGGCGCCTCCATCGACGAGGAACACCGCACTATTATGAGTGCGGTGATCCAGAAGGTTCAGTCCGCCAAGAGCGGTCTGACAGAAGCTTGTACAAGCCTGTTATCAGGCTTTGAGGTATGTGTTAAAAACATATAAAAAACCTTACCGCATAGACAGTAGCCCCTGATGCTCAGTTCGGTGTTCGGAAAGAAAAGCCGAGCTGAGGATCTAAAAAGATATACGCAGGAGTCTAATAAAAATATGTCAATATGGGAATGCAGGCTGTGCTGCTGACCTCTGCCGCACTGACTGCGGAGGTTAATGCATTGAAGGAAAGCCTCGAGCGGTTCGAGAGCGAGCTCGGCCGTGCCAAAAAGCAGCTCAAGGATAAAGAGGGTAGATAGTACCTCCTGTAAATGTATATAGAAATACTTGGTTGCAAAATAATAACAGGACCAACGTAAATGTTGTAGGATCCACGACCGAGGTGGTGACCCTGAAGGAGGCGGTCTCCAAGGACGAAAAGAGTGCGGCCTTGGAGCGCACCGAGCAAGAGAAGCAGGAGGCGCGGGTGGCGGAGGTGCGGCAAGAGCTCCAGGCTCTCGTGGAAAAACACGAGAGTTTGGAGCGTGACTCGAAGACTCGAGAGTCCGAGCTTGCCTTGGCTCTTGAGAGTGCCAAGACCGCTAAGGCCGAAGCCCAGAAGGCCCTTCAGGAGATCGAGGCAATGAAGAAGATAGCGGCGGGTAAGGCATTCTTTACGCAAAGCAAAAATATAAAAGTTAATTATCTCCTACTTACCCGAATCCGGAGCTCTCCAGGAGCGTTCGCCGATCTGCCCCGTAGTGTGTCTGATGCCACCGCATACTACCGAGCCGAAGAGGGGATCTCGACGGAAAAAGTGTTCTAGTCTTAGTATGCTGAGGCCGAACATCCGGTGCCCCTGAGCGACCAGCTGAAGTAGCTGATCGAGCTCCACAAGGTGGCCGAACAGGACATGAAGGGCCTCATAGCTCGGCTGTGGCCTGGAGAAGTCATGCCTGGAAGCTACTTCGGCCTGGTGTGGTGGCTGGTGGACACGTGTCCGTGGATCGAGGTCGTCAAGTGCTCCGTTTGTATTGAAGGTGCCCATCGGGCCCTTGCCCGTGCTAAGGTGCACTGGGGCAAGCTAGACGCAGAGAAGCTTTTGACGGACGCGCCACCGCCGGGCAAGGAGTATCGTACGCCCGAGATGTATTATAATGGCGTTCTGAAGGGTGCCCGCCGTATAGCGGATGAGTGCTCCAAAGATGTAATTTTTTAGTAGACTCGCATTTGTTATCCTGTACGCTGAAACTTTGTTCATATGCGTTAAGCAACGCTTGTTAATTTAAAATATTACCTTCTGTGCGGCCGTTTATCAAATCTAAGAGATGCAAGTCGTCGGCTTCGACCCCCATGCCACGAGTGCTGGGGTGTTCGGGATAAACCTGAGCGCTCTTGTTCCCATTCTTGGGTCCATCTAGGGAGGCGTTCAGCACAACGAACCAGGTCGTCGGACTTATAATGCTTTATCACTCTCACTTAGCCATAGAATTCTATAATTTTAAATTTCAGTGAAGCCCCTAGTATTCGGAAGACCGAGTTCGGGGCGCTATCCATGCCTAGGCCGGATAAGTCCGGTTCCTCGCTCGAAGCGGCATATGTCTTTAAGGACTCGAAAAAACCTCGTGAACAGCGATTGGTCTCTCGCACAATCATGACAGTCAGTTTTAGGTTTCTCTACTGAGGTGTTAACCCAGCTCAACTGGGGCACAATCGCAGTAGTTCTCCCAGCGCTACCTTAGCCAACAATGCGGAACGTAAGGTACCAAAACATGGGAGCCGGGCAAACCCAACTATTGACCAAAGACATGATTCGGAGCCGATGCATATAGTGCTATAAGTTCGGGGTGCCGCACTCATGAGAGTGTTCGGTCTTCTCACACCATGTTATGGGGTGTTGTGAGCCCCTGGTGTATTGTCCGTACCAAAGTGTACGGTTGCAGAATGTCATGACTGAACATATTTGTATATAAAAAATAGATAAGTACAATAATAGATAAGAGCTATATATTGTTTATTAAAAAGGGCCGCTGCGAAAGTAGAACGATACAAGAAGTGCGGTAAGCAAGAAATGGGAGTATTTGACATCTTCCCCTCCAGGGGCAAGCTGCGGGATTGTAAGTAAAATAGGTATTAAACTCGTTATAGAGACCACCTGGACGTTTGACGTGGCTTGCTTTCTCCCTGGCTGTTGCATCGTGGGTTCGGCGAGTGTATTGCCGGACAGGCCTTCCGAATAGTTGGGTCCTAAAAGTGTGTAAAAAAGGAAAACAGCGAAATAGGGAGCCCTTAGTGCGGTTGAGCCGCATTCTGGGCGTGCCGTTGTTGTGCCCATCCCCTTATGCCCATGGTATCTCTAAGGTGTAATTATGTATGCGTGGTACTAGTATCGCCATTTGGTGGGGGCTAGGGTTGGGGCCGCACTGCTATGCTTACTCGGAATGTGCCAGCCGGGTTTGTTGTAGGTTACTTCGGGCTCGCTTGACGTTGTCCGGACATTTGACGCTTGGATTGGAGAACTGCCTTGAGAGGCTACTCTGTACTTCCGCCGCTAGGGCCGCCGTGTGCTCCTCCATTCGGAGAGAGCGTTCGGTGTTTCTGTTTACCATGATGACTCTGCGAGGTCCTGGCATCTTGAGCTTGAGATATGCGTAGTGCGGCACCGCATTGAATTTTGCAAATGCGGTTCGTCCAAGCAGGGCGTAATAGCCGCTGTGGAATGGGACGATGTCGAAGATTAACTCCTCGCTCTGGAAGTTATCCGGGGATCCGAAGACCACTTCGAGTGTAACCGAGCCTGTACAGCTGGCCTCTACACCTGGTATGACGCCTTTGAAGGTTGTCTTTGTGGGTTTAATCCTTCAAGGATCTATGCCCATTTTTTGCACTGTGTCCTGGTAAAGCAGGTTCAGGCTACTGCCGTCGTCCATTAGGACTCTGGTAAGGTGAAATCCGTCAATAATTGGGTCTAGGACCAGTGCGGCGAATCCGCCGTGACGGATGCTGGTGGGATGGTCCCTTCGATCAAAGGTGATCGGGCAGGAGGACCATGGCTTAAACTTTGGGGCGACTGGCTCCAACGCATAGACGTCCTTGAGAGCATGCTTCCGCTCCCTTTTGGGGATGTGGGTTGCGTATATGATGTTCACCGTCTGAACTTGCGAGGGAAATCCCTTCTGTCCTTTGTTGTTCGGCGGCCGGGGCCCCTCCTTGTCATCGCTATGTAGCCCCTTGTCTCTGGTTTCGGCACTTAACTTTCCTGCCTGCTTGAACACCCAACAATCCCTGTTGGTGTGATTGGCTGGCTGTTCGGGGGTGCCATGTACCTGGCACGAGCGATCGAGTATCCGGTCTAAGCTGGATGGGCCCTGAGGGTTTCTTTTGAATGGCTTCTTCCGCTGACCCGGTTTAGAGCCTCTGAATCCGGCATTGACTGTCGTATCTTCAGTATTGTCACCGTTAATGCAGAGCTTATGATTGTTGCGACGTGACCTGCCGTTGTTCGCCTTGGTATCCGAATTGCCGGGGCTCTTGGTTATGTTATTGCTACGAGCTAGCCAGCTGTCTTCTCCCGCACAAAAGTGGGTCATGAGTGTCGTGAGGGCTGCCATAGATTTTGGATTTTCCTGTCCTAGGTGCCGGGCAAGCTACTCATCTCGGATGTTGTGCCTAAAGGCTACAAGAGCCTCGGCGTCCGGACAGTTGACTATTTGGTTTTTCTTGGTTAGGAACCGTGTCCAGAATTGTCTGGCCGATTCCTCTGGCTGCTAGATTATGTGGCTTAGGGCATCGGCGTCTGGTGGTCGCACATACGTGCCCTGGAAGTTGTCAAGGAATGCGGATTCCAGGTCCTCCCAACAACTAATTGACTCCTTTGGCAGGCTGTTAAGCCAATGTCGAGCTGGTCCTTTAAGCTTGAGCGGGAGGTATTTGATGGCGTGTAGATCATCACCACGGGCCATGTGGATATGAAGGAGATAATCCTCGATCCATACCGCAGGATCTATTGTGCCATCGTATGATTCGATGTCTACGAGTTTGAAGCCCTCGGGGATTTGATGATCCATTACTTCGTCTGTGAAGCATAGTGGGTGTGCGGAACCCCTGTACTGGGCTATATCACGACGCAGCTCGGACGAGCTTGGTCTGTTGTATTCGGCCGGGCCGTACTTATTATGTCCGGCGTGACGGCTAGCGTCAATTGAAGCGGGGCGCCCATGCGATCCGTAGATCGATCTTGTTTGCCTTGCCTTATTCTCCAAGATGGCTCGCGGGTCTGTTGTGTCTCCCCGTACTCTGGTATTTTTGAGCGGTGCCGGGGTGCGGCTTGGGTCGAGGGCCTGAAGGCCTCTCTATCGCGGCCATGGGGTGGCCGATCGGGCGCATCATACGCTGGTGATGTAGGTTTAGTTGCTTCCTCCTCAAGTTGGGGTAGCAGCCTGCTCTTTGGGTAGCTCTTGGATGGGCGTTCTAGTTTATACTCTTCGGCCGCCAGGACTTTGGTCCATCTGTCGGCTAGCAAGTCTTGGTCAGCTCTAAGCTACTGTTGTTTCTTCTTGAGGCTGCTTGCCATGGCTACGAGCCTGCGTTTGAAACGCCTTGTTTGACAGGATCCTCTGGCACGGCGAATTCGTTGTCGTCGAGGCTTGCCTCGTCTTCGGAGGGAGGCATATAATTGTCGTCCTCATCCTCTTTGTCGGTCGTTCTCTCATGAGGGCTGGCTCCTGTCAGGACCCCGATCCTAAGTCACACCGATCTAGCATGTAACACATCATATCACTTCGCGGCCTCACGCATGGTATTCCCACGGGTGTCACCTTACCTGGCCCGGGACCGTTTGCGCCTTTTGGCTCACGTATATGATAGTGCCGCTAGCATCCATATGACAAAGAACCCGGGCTGACATGGCTAGTCGTGAACCCAAAGTGGCACTAACTTACAGGGACAGGCATCCATGACCCAACATCGAACGTGTCGGTCATCAGCGAGTGAATCCAGGCTGTAGCACTGGGCTAGCAGGACTCCGGTGAACCGGGCTGTAGCGGGATAACAGGACTCCGGTATTCATCGCGTGACATTTCCCCGAAGGTACAGACACAGGAACAAAGGACACATGTCGGCCAGCCTAAGTGTTCCGGAGCAGTAGCAAGCTACCATGGCTCAATGGAAACACTAGGAGACATTTCCCGGTAAGAGAGGCTACTAAGGATAAACAACTAGATAGTCAGATCCCACACATACCAAGCATTTCAATAACATACACACAATATGCTCGATATGTGCAAATACAACATGGCATCACAACATGACTCTACAACTCAAGTATTTAATTCAATAGGCTCCGAGGAGCGAGATATTACAATCATGGGTCTCATGACCCAACATTCAGAGCATACATGTCAAAGCACATGCGGAAGCTTAACATGTCTGAGTACAGACATCTACAAAAGAAAAAGGCCGAGAAGCTTGACTAACTACCAGATCCTGCCGAGGACACAAGATCGTAGCTGAGGTAACAAGCTAAACATCGAAGTCCACGCGGAACTACTAGTGAGACTGAAGTCTCTCTGCAAAAACATAAAATAGGCAAACGTGAGTAAAAATGTACCCAGCAAGACTTACATCAGAACTAACTACATATGCATCATTATCAACAAAGGGGGTGGTGGAGTTTAACTGCAGCAAGCCAGCTTTGACTCGGTGGCTATCCTGAACTACGACTGCAAGTAACTCTTTTGAGGTGGCGCACATGAGTCCACATATTCACCATATCAATACACCACTATGGATCCGCTCACGTCTCCCTACGAGAACGCCATCCGTAGCACTCACGCTTATCTTGCATATTTTAGAGTATCCACTTCAAGTTATCTATGAACTGTACAGGCAACCCAGAAGTCCTTTTCCGCGGACACGGCTATTCGAACAGAAGATGTTAACCCTGCAGGGGTGTACTTCTTCACACACGCTCTCACCACTTACCGCCGTTTACACGACATGTACTCGGTAACCTTCAAGCGGAAGCCCAACGTGGGTGTCAGCCATGGCCTACCTAAACACTCACGTCTCTAGTCCAGGTTTATCGCCTATTCGGGTTCCATCCGCGAGGAGATCCGGCTGGAGTTTCGCTCACAGCCCCAAACGATGTGTACAGGGTTCCGTGACACCAAACGGGCGCCCGGTATACCCGGCCACGTGCCTACCGCATCACAGCCCACCCCTTCGGTCAGCGCTGCGCACGGCCTCCAGCATACTACAAACACCAAAAACTACTTGCAACTCCTGGACAGAGGACAAGGGTGATTAAGAAGCCGAGAGGGTCCATTGGTTTCGGGCCCAATGCATGGTAGTATCTGTTTCATGGATCACAAACACAGAACTCAGTTCCTGAGGACAGCTGCAATGAGACAACCCACCATGTACTCCTACATGGCCTCTCACCGCTACCTTTACCAAATAGTGTTCACACACTTAGCTAACACATAGTAGGACATGTTCACACACCTCTGATTCATCCCCGATGAATCAGACCTGACTCAACATTAAGCAGTAGCAGGCATGACAAACAAGCATGAATGAGTAGGCACAACAGGGCTCAAACAACTCCTACTCATGCTAGTGGGTTTCATCTATTTACTGTGGCAATGACAGGTCATGCAGAGGATAAAGGGGTTCAGCTACCGTAGCAAGTAATAGATGAATCGTTGTTGTCCTAATGCAGTAAAAGAGAGCAGGAGCGAGAGAGTGGGACTGTATCGGAATGAACAAGGGGGTTTTGCTTGCCTGGCACTTCTGAAGATAGCATTGAGTCTTCATCAGTGTCAACGATCACAACATCGATACAACGTCTACCGAGGGGGAACAACACCGACAAACAGAGAAGAAACACGATCAATGCAATGCACAATTTGATGCATGCTATGACATGGCAATAAGAATGTGTTTTGGCTAATGCAAGCTAGAACAGATTGAGATGAGTCCATTTGAACCAAAGATTCAAATGCAAACCCATTTTAAGAGTTTATAATAGTGCATTAACTTGTTTCACCTAAACAGAAAGGTTAATGTGTTCTAACATGCATGAAACCAGTGCAGATGGATAGATTGGATTTTTCTGATCATTTTTCATATATAAATTATTTGATTTGGAGCTACGGTTGATTTTATATGATTTTTAGAAGTTTAGGACATTTCTAGAATTTCCTGAATAAGAATAATTCCAATAATTGAATTAATGCGTCAGCATTGCGTCAGGGTGACGTCAGCAGGTCAAAGGCGCCAGCCCAGGTCAAATCTGACGGCTGGGACCCACACGTTAGTGTAACAACTAACTAACAGAGTTAGTTAGCGTTAGGTTAGCACTAACCTAGGTTAATTAGAGCCTGGGCCCACTTGTCAGTGAGTCAACTAATTAACTAAGTTAATTAGTGCTAATTAAACCCACACCTAAACTAAATAGGGGCATGGCCCACGCGTCAGTGACCCTGGGGGGGTCAAACCCTAGGTCAAACGAGTCAACCTCGCCGGACTTGGTCCACGGCTCGTCGCCGGCAACGCCCGAGACGGCGGAGGTGCTCGGATTTTGCCCATGGTCGACCAAATTGACCGTGGTTTGGTCCTATGCGTAGCTGGGGCTCGCGCGCATCTAGTGGTGGTGGCGGCAGCAGCTGGGACGGCCTGAGTCGACGGCGGCAGCGAGCTAGGCGGCGGCCGGAGTTCGGACGGGGTTGGGTTCGACGCTACGGTGCATGGGAGGAGGAGCTGGTGGTGGCTACGGGCTCCTGAGATCATGGTGAGCACGACGGTGGGCTCGGGAACGAGCTGCGGTGGCTGTGGCCATGGCCACGCCATGGCCGGCGGCGAGAAGCTCTCGGTCGTGGTGGAAAATGAAGCTAGGGGACGAGCGCGAGCTTGAGAGAAGAGGGAAGAGGAAGAGGGGCTCACCGCGAGTGCATAGGTGGCCTCGGCGTGCTCGGGGAAGGCTCGGTGACGGTGGAAAATCGCCGGCGATCTCCATGGCCGAAGGAGGAAGAACGGGGTGGGGACGGCGCGCCGGGGCTCTTTTGGTCGCGTGAGACGACGAGGAAGACGAAGGAGGACCGGCGGAGCTCGAGGGCGTGTCGGAGAGGCTTGGGGATGGTTGCGGCCGCGCGAGCGCTGGTCGGCGGTGACGGCTGCGCTCGGATGAGCTCAAGGGAGAGAGCCAGGGGAGGGGAGAGGATGCAGCGGGTGAGGGAAAAGAGCGAGGGGACACGGGGCGTCGTCGTGGTGTTTCTAGGAGGGGCCGGGGAAGCAGGAGGTGGCCGGGGAAGCAGGAGGTGGCCGGGGAAGCAGGAGCTCGCCACGCACCTGTTTGTCCTCCTGGCAGAGGAGGAAGATGACAAGGGGGCGCTGGTGGGCTGGGCAGCCAGTTGGGCTGCCAGCAGGCTATAGTAGCGGGCCGCAGGTAAGTTTCCCTCTCTCTGAGTCTCTCTTGTTTCTGTTTTCTATTATTCTGTAGTCTTTAGGGCTTTATTTAAAATACTTAAACAGATCCAAAAATCATGAAACTAATCATGGCTACTGTTTAGAATATATCCAACAGTAAACATTTTAGTTTATGATTATTTGAGCATTTAAAATATTTAATAGCATTTAAATGCCCAAATGCAAATACTATAAGATTTAATTCAGAGCCCAAATATGTCATGGAAAAATGTGCAACACCCCTGGTTATGTCTCCAGCATTTTCCAGAAATGATGAACATTTTTGGAAGCCATTTGGACTCACTGAAAATATTTTAGTTGAACCTAGTTGAATTCATTGGTGCTAGGGTTTAGGCAATCCCCATTTCAAGTTTTCTGTAAAAGTAAACATGATGCATCACCAAAGACTAGCACTAGTGCATTGCCAGAAGCTAGGGATGTGACAACTCACCCCCACTAAACAAGAATCTCGTCCCGAGATTCAAGACGTGAGGTAGGAAGGCAAAGGGGACACTAAGCATCACAAACTTCATGATCCAACTGTCTTCTCGAGGTTGTTGATTTGTCGACTCAAATTGATCTTGACGTCCTTGCTTTCGAGATCTTCAACCAACACGAGGACAAAAGAGCGAAACATGTCCACATGGATGGACCATCTTAATGATCACAGGATCAACTCCCGAAATGAGACGTAGGAACATCTCTCGAGCTGAGACGCGAAGCACACCTCTAGAGGAATGGAGTGAAGCAAATGACGAAGGTTCACTAGGTAGACAACAATTTCACGCTTAAGAAGGTGGTGAACGGTTGTCAACGTGGCGAGGAGTTGGGTTGCCATGATACTATAACGAGACATCTTGGAGGAGGGTGACTCGTAGAAATATCCCCTTAAGTGGCAAAAAGAATTACCTTTGATTCAGAGATCATTGAAACTCTTTATACCAGCCTAAGGCAATTCTCGAGCGATTGGTTAGAGGGGTTGGGTAGAATGGTATACTCGGACCAGAATGGATGATGTGGATTACCTTGTTGAAGACAATGTCATAGATGATTTTGTTTATCATCGGAAATGGATGAGACCCATGGTAGGACCACTTTTGAAAATGATCCTGATCAGTAATTACTGAGAAGGGTAATCCAGAGTAGGGTGGCACGATGGCGGTGCAAGCTGGAAACAAAATGCAAATGATGGGAATGATTCTAGTAACTGGGGAGAGGCTCAACAGTAGAGAGTTATTCCACTATTGGAATGGTTATAGCATAACCGAGGAAATCTGGGGCAATCCCAGTTAGTGTCGCTGATAACACCTAGCGCTTGTGCGTGCTCTCAAGAACTTGAGCATTTCCATATTCATCAAGGTTTTACCAACATCCGTGTCAAGGATCCTGGCAACAACACATACTACCATGATGGGTAATGATGGATGATGCAGATGCAAAGGAAGATAACACCTTCTCAGATTTCACCTTAGCGAGGCCAAGGAACCAAATTCTGGATGATCGACCGAGAGACATTTAGCACTCCGCTTCTAATGTTCTCCTTGATGTGCTAGCGTAATCCATAGATAATTATGGTTTGATATCTAGAACATCAAGTAAAAGGTCGGACTTCGGGAACACAAAAATCCATAAGGAACAACTAGGGAGTAGATCCTACGAAATCCTTATGGGGAGGTGGCCAACTTCCTCAATCAAGATACTACAACAAGAGGTCTTCCGGCTGGGTGTGTTGGCCACGACATCCACTTTACCGGGTTACAGAGAGACCATTATTATAGTTCTTGGGAAACGTTCCAACCATCATATCTACCTGAGATTCAGATCTGGTTGGTGTCAGAATAATCCAGACTCATCAAGTCTAGGAAGAAAAATGAAAGTTTGCAACACAAATCGACGAGATGACGTTGCGAGATTCTCGGGAAATGAACTACGATAGCAAACTCCAAAACATGAGCTGGTTCTGCTACACACATGTGAACACGATGTCCTAGACAAGCATGACCACGTGGTAGTCTTACAATAAAACACTACCGAGTTCTGGTTGGGAACCATCACCGTGGATAACGAAGTCCTTGCATAAGTCATATGATTAGCTCTTATGAAGGAACTTCTTCTCCTTGAACAAATCAATCAGTGGCTTGGTGTGCTCGGGACACATATGGAATGAAGATTGCAAGTCTCCAGACCACACAATACTTCGCACGTGTGCATGACTGACTTGGGATGATTCCAGAGGAAGCAAAACTAACTTTCTCAAATTCACGGCGGCAACTTTCACCAATTGCACGTGTATAAGAGGAAGTCACTCCTTTCATCAAACAAATACTTCATGAGCTAGCATGAAGAAAATGCTTTCAAAAGTTTCCAACACTAACTTATTGTCCAACAAGATCTTGGAGAAGATAAAATGATGTTGATGGGCTCAACAACAAGTCATCGAGATTTCCATGAAGATGGAATTCCACAATTATGTGAACAAGTGATAGTATTGGTCAGACCAAAGGATGTAATAGTGTATGCTCGAGGGATCAACCAAGAGTAAGACAACATTACAAACATCGTTTGCTCTGACTTGATTTGAGGATAGCCCACACTCAAATCAAAGTTTTGATAAGACAATAGGTTCAACAACTGATCATGAGGACCAATCGATGAAGAGATCATCTTTCTACAACAAACACACAAACACAAGATATCCCTTTGGAAATGAACTAGGTTAGACAAGCTTTTATCTTCCAACTCTCCAAGATGTTATTTAGCTTGACCAACTAGCTCAGGGGTATCCAACACAGATCCTTGGAGAAGGGGATGGTTTACAAGAAACCAACTTGATCATGAACTCAACATAGCGGTCAGGTGACAACCTGGTAACACTTTCGAGAAGATACTCGGAAAATCACGAACCATCGATATGTTACTAAGCTCGAGATCAATCTTGCTTTTCAGGGCAAGACGATATGATCAAAGAGCGAGGGTTTGACACAATCCTGACTCATTGATCGAGGAGTGCACCCGGAAATAAGGACTAGGTAGCACGATCAACCTTAGGGTGATGGTTCAATAATCAACTCGCTAAGGATGAGATTATTGTCCATTTACTACCAAGCAACGGAGTTACTAGGAGTATTGATTTCACACATCATGGTTCACTTGCCGGCATTCCGGTTGCGACAACACGGGACCGAGGAATGAAAAATGCTGGCAAGAAGTATCACTGCGTCAAGAATTCATGAGAGATGGTGCAATTCTCATGACAATCCTGACATAAAGGGGGTAATACTCCAGGGTAGAACACAATCAAAACTGGATTGGCATTTGATCTGCGGAATACAGCTGCTTTGACCCAATCCTAGAAATGGATAAGGTGCTGGAGTTTGTTTCTCCTAGTCCTTCTGAACTAGAATGGCTTGACGGACCACTAGAGTAATAGGCATCGATAAACACGATTCCCAACTACTCCTTACTATCAATTGATAGACGAGGGCTAGAGAACAACTAAAGAAGGACAACTCAAAAGAACATCTGATTTTCTGAGTTGTGGATGCATAGATTAGTATGTCGAGCAAAGCTCAACATTTCTTCCGGCTAACCCATGCAGGAAGGTAGAGTTGGCAGATGCACAATGTAGAATGAAGAACTCATCAAGAGTACTCTTATTGTGATCTTTTGGTTCAAAGGAACTCCTGCCAAGGATGGTTCATGGTATTTGGAAGAATGATATACCACGGACCTCAAGGACTATCGCAAAGGTTACTAATATCCTAAAGGAGCTAGCAATTATTATCAACATGAAGCAAGTAGGGGGAATCTCACGTTCAAAACCCAGAAGTGGAATACCTACATACTAAGTGGCATCACGGGATGCTTTTGAGAATGATGGCCAGAGTCATCGCATTAGGACATAAATCAGGGCGAGATTACTAGGTGATACTCTAAACATCTAGGGTCATAATAATAACTCCAACATATGTGTCGAGGCAATAAAATACCTCAACTCACTAATTTGTGTGATTAATCTGACCAAAGGGACATCGAGAACGGGAAGAAAGGATTTGCAAATGCATCAGACTGTTTAGAAACCTGGGATGACTCAGACAGCATAACGGCTGTAAATGCTCAAAAGGATTTGAGACATGCTACAAAAATGGTGGCGTAACCACTCAGAAGCACAATATCAAGGTTTTGAGATCAATAGTTAACACACGGAAGTAGTAGGGACTGAACTGAGGCTTAAATCCAACAATATTATAAGTCTACGAATTAGTAACACGTGATCCTGATAGAAAGAAGAGAAAGCCTAGTTCCTTAACCCCGCGGGAAAGATAAGATGACTCAGATCAGAAGGGCATGAGGTATAAGGAGTAAAAAGAGCCTTACGTTCCATCCCACAATCAATTCCCTTACATAACTAAAGAATTTCTAGACTCAACTTCGACCAGTTCGGCTTGGTAATCCTACAGGCAGTCGGGCTCTGATACCAAAGCTATCAGGACCGCGATCCTAAGTCACACCGATCTAGCATGTAACACATCATATCACTTTGCGGTCTCATGCACGGTATTCCCACGGGTGCCACCTTACCTGGCCCGGGATCATTTGCGCCTTTTGGCTCACGTATATGATAGTGCCGCTAGCATCCATATGACAAAGAACCCGGGCTGACATGGCTAGTCATGAACCCAAAGTGGCACTAACTTACAGGGACAGGCATCCATGACCTAACATCGAACGTGTCGGTCATCAGCGAGTGAATCCAGGCTGTAGCACTGGGCTAGCAGGACTCCGGTGAACCCGGCTGTAGCAGGCTAACAGGACTCCGGTATTCATCGCGTGACATTTCCCCGAAGGGACAGACACAGGAACGAAGAAGGACACATGCCGGCCAGCCTAAGTGTTCTGGAGCAGTAGCAAGCTACCATGGCTCAGTGGAAACACTAGGAGACATTTCCCGGTAAGAGAGGCTACTAAGGATAAACAACTAGATAGTCAGATCCCACACATACCAAGCATTTCAATAACATACACACAATATGCTCGATATGTGCAAATACAACATGGCATCACAACATGACTCTACAACTCAAGTATTTAATTCAATAGGCTCCGAGGAGCGAGATATTACAACCATGGGTCTCATGACCCAACATTCAGAGCATACAAGTCAAAGCACATGCGGAAGCTTAACATGTCTGAGTACAGACATCTACAAAATAAAAAGGCCGAGAAGCCTAACTAACTACCAGATCCTGCCGAGGGCACAAGATCGTAGCTGAGGTAACAAGCTAAACGTCGAAGTCCACGCGGAACTACTAGTGAGACTGAAGTCTCTCTGCAAAAACATAAAATAGGCAAACGTGAGTACAAATGTACCCAGCAAGACTTACATCAGAACTAACTACATATGCATCATTATCAACAAAGGGGGTGGTGGAGTTTAACTGCAGCAAGCCAGCTTTGACTCGGTGGCTATCCTGAACTACGACTGCAAGTAACTCTTTTGAGGTGGCGCACACGAGTCCACATATTCACCATATCAATACACCACTATGGATCCGCTCACGTCTCCCTACGAGAACGCCATCCATAGCACTCACGCTTATCTTGCGTATTTTAGAGTATCCACTTCAAGTTATCTATGAACTGTACAGGCAACCCAGAAGTCCTTTTCCGCGGACACGGCTATTCGAATAGAAGATGTTAACCCTACAGGGGTGTACTTCTTCACACACGCTCTCACCACTTACCGCCGTTTACACGACATGTACTCGGCAACCTTCAAGCGGAAGCCCAACCTGGGTGTCGGCCACGGCCTACCTAAACACTCAAGTCTCTAGTCCAGGTTTATCACCTATTCGGGTTCCATCCGCGAGGAGATCCGGCCGGAGTTTCGCTCACAGCCCCAAACGATGTGTACAGGGTTCCGTGACACCAAACGGGCGCCCGGTATACCCGGCCACGTGCCTACCGCATCACAGCCCACCCCTCCGGTCAGCGTGCGAACGGCCTCCAGCATACTACAAACACCAGAAACTACTTGCAACTCCTGGACAGAGGACAAGGGTGATTAAGAAGCCGAGAGGGTACATTGGTTTCGGGCCCAATGCGTGGTAGTATCTGTTTCATGGATCACAAACACAGAACTCAGTTCCTGAGGACGGTTGCAATGAGACAACCCACCATGTACTCCTACATGGCCTCTCACCGCTACCTTTACCAAATCGTGTTCACACACTTAGCTCACACATAGTAGGACATGTTCACACACCTCTGATTCATCCCCGATGAATCAGACCTGACTCAACTCTAAGCAGTAGCAGGCATGACAAACAAGCATGAATGAGTAGGAACAACAGGGCTCAAACAACTCCTACTCATGCTAGTGGGTTTCATCTCTTTACTATGGCAATGACAGGTCATGTAGAGGATAAAGGGGTTCAGCTACCGTAGCAAGTAACGGATGAATCGTTGTTGTCCTAATGTAGTAAAAGAGAGCAGGAGCGAGAGAGTGGGATTGTATCGGAATGAACAAGGGGGTTTTGCTTGCCTGGCACTTCTGAAGATAGCATTGAGTCTTCATCAGTGTCAACGATCACAACGTCGATACAACGTCTACCGAGGGGGAACAACACCGACAAACAGAGAAGAAACATGATCAATGTAATGCACAATACGATGCATGCTATGACATGGCAATAAGAATGTGTTTTGGCTAATGCAAGCTAGAACAGATTGAGATGAGTCCATTTGAACCAAAGATTCAAATGCAAACCCATTTTAAGACGTTATAATAGTGCATTAACTTGTTTCACCTAAATAGCAAGGTTAATGTGTTCTAACATGCATGAAACCAGTGCAGATGGATATATTGGATTTTTCTGATCATTTTTCATATATAAATTATTTGATTTGGAGCTACGGTTGATTTTATATGATTTTTAGAAGTTTAGGACATTTCTGGAATATCCTGAATAAGAATAATTCCAATAATTGAATTAATGCATCAGCATTGCGTCAGGGTGACGTCAGCAGGTCAAAGGCGCCAGCCCAGGTCAAACCTGACGGCTGGGTCCCACACGTCAGTGTAACAACTAACTAACAGAGTTAGTTAGCGTTAGGTTAGCACTAACCTAGCTTAATTAGAGCCTGGGCCCACTTGTCAGTGAGTCAACTAATTAACTAAGTTAATTAGTGCTAATTAAACCCACACCTAAACTAAATAGGGGCATGGCCCACGCGTCAGTGGCCCTGGGGGGGTCAAACCCCAGGTCAAACGAGTCAACCTCGTCGGACTTGGTCCACGGCTCGTTGCTGGCGACGCCCGAGACGGCGGAGGTGCTCGGATTTTGCCCACGGTCGACCTATGCATAGCTGGGGCTCGCGCGCATCTAGTGGTGGTGGCGGCAGCAGCTGGGACGGCCTGAGTCGACGGCGGCAGCAAGCTAGGCGGCGGCCGGAGTTCGGACGGGGTTGGGTTCGACGCTACGGTGCATGGGAGGAGGAGCTGGTGGTGGCTACGGGCTCCTGAGATCGTGGTGAGCACGACGGTGGGCTCGGGAACGAGCTGCGGTGGCTGTGGCCACGGCCACGCCATGGCCGGCGGCGAGAAGCTCTCGGTCGCGGTGGAAAATGAAGCTAGGGGACGAGCGCAAGCTTGAGAGAAGAGGGAAGAGGAAGAGGGGCTCACCGCGAGTGCATAGGTGGCCTCGGCGTGCTCGGGGAAGGCTCGGTGACGGTGGAAAATCACCGGCGATCTCCATGGCCGAAGGAGGAAGAACGGGGTGGGGACGGCGCGCCGGGGCTCTTCTGGTCGCGTGAGACGACGAGGAAGATGAGGGAGGACCGGCGGAGCTCGAGGGCGTGTCGGAGAGGCTTGGGGATGGCTGCGGCCGCGCGAGCGCTGGTCGGCGGCGATGGATGTGCTCGGGTGAGCTCAAGGGAGAGAGCCAGGGGTGGGGAGAGGATGCAGCGGGTGAGGGAAAAGAGCGAGGGGACACGGGGCGTCGTCGTGGTGTTTCTAGGAGGGGCTGGGGAAGCAGGAGGTGGCCGGGGAATCAGGAGGTGGCCGGGGCAGCGTCGGCGCTCGCCACGCACCTGTGTGTCCTCCTGGCAGAGGAGGAAGATGACAAGGGGGTGCTGGTGGGCTGGGCAGCCAACTGGGCTGCCAGCAGGCTACAGTAGCGGGCCGCAGGTAAGTTTCCCTCTCTCTCAGTCTCTCTTGTTTCTGTTTTCCATTATTCTGTAGTCTTTAGGGCTTTATTTAAAATACTTAAACAGATCCAAAAATCATGAAACTAATCATGGCTACAGTTTAGAATATATCCAACAGTAAACATTTTAATTTATGATTATTTGAGCATTTAAAATATTTAATAGCATTTAAATGCCCAAATGCAAATACTATAAGATTTAATTCAGAGCCCAAATATGTCATGGAAAAATGTGCAACACCCCTGGTTATGTCTCCAGCATTTTCCAGAAATGATGAACATTTTTGGAAGCCATTTGGACTCACTGGAAATATTTTAGTTGAACCTAGTTGAATTCATTGGTGCTAGGGTTTAGGCAATCCCCATTTCAAGTTTTCTGTAAAAGTAAACATGATGCATCACCAAAGACTAGCACTAGTGCATTGCCAGAAGCTAGGGATGTGACAGCTCCTTCGTCCTCCTGCACTGAATCCTGCTGGAGGGGGTTGTCTTCGGCACTGTCCGGCGTGTTATCTCTGGTGCCGGAATCGCCGTTTTTGCTTTGGCGGGACTTAGAGCGGCATCGCTGACGTCGGCGCTTTGGTTGCTTCTTGGAGGGATCATCCTCCGTTTTCTCCTCGCCGTCCCCAGCTTTAGGGGTGTCCACCATGTATATTTCATATGACGAGGTGGCTTTCCAGTTCCCTATAGGTGCTGGTTCTTGATCGTCTCCTTCATCGGCGTCCATGCCGTCGATGTCTTCGGAGTCAAAGTCGAGCATGTCGGTTAAATCGTCGACAGTGGCTACGAAGTGGGTGGTGGGTGGGCTTCGAATTTCTTCATCGTCCGCATCCCAACCGTGTTGGCCGTAGTTCGGCCAGGGCTCTCCTGACAAAGAGAGAGACTTTAATGAATTCAGGATATCGCCAAAAGGCGAGTGCTGAAAGACGTCCGCGGCGATGAACTCCATGACCGGAGCCCAATCGGGCTTAACCGGAAGAGGTGCGGGATTTACGGAGTCCGGGTCAGAGTCTGGCACCTTGGAGTCATGGGCCTTGTGAAGGACTAGGCTGGTATCCGGCTCTATCGCCGTAGAGGTTGCAGCTTCCGGGGCGGCGTCCAACCATCCGTCCCCGACTGGTGCAGTGGGCTCCGAGCTAATGGTCGGAGCGGATGCCGGAGCGATGCTCTGGGTGTTGTCTGATGGCAGAGCTAAATCACGCCCATCGTGACAGTGCGGCACACCCGGTCGTGGCTCGAATCCGTCGAAGATCAAGTCCCTGCGGATGTCGGTCGTGTAGTTTATGCTTCCAAACCTGACCTGATGGCCAGGGGCGTAGCTTTCGATTTGCTCCAGATGGCCAAATGAGTTGGCCCGCAGTGCGAAGCTGCCGAATACAAAGATCTGTCCGGGGAGAAAAGTCTCATCCCGGACCGCATCGCGATTGACGAGCGAAGAAGCCATCGGGCCTAAAGGCGACGACACGGAGGAACTCTCAATGAAAACACCAATGTCGGTGTCAAAACCGGCGGATCTCGGGTAGGGGGTCCCGAACTGTGCGTCTAGGCAGATGGTAACAGGAGACAAGGGACACAATGTTTTTACCCAGGTTCGTGCCCTCTCGATGGAGGTAAAACCCTACTCCTTCTTGATTAATATTGATGATATGGGTAGTACAAGAGTAGATCTACCATGAGATCGGAGTGGCTAAACCCTAGAAGCTAGCCTATGGTATGATTGTTGTTCGTCCTATGGACTAAAACTCTCCGGTTTATATAGACACCGGAGAGGGCTAGGGTTACACAGAGTCGGTTACAATGGGAGGAGATCTTCATATCGTATCGCCAAGCTTGCCTTCCACGCCAAGGAAAGTCCCATCCGGACATTGGACGGAGTCTTCAATCTTGTATCTTCATAGTCCAGGAGTCCGGCCAAAGGTCTTAGTCCGGCCATCCGGACACCCCCTAATCCAGGACTCCCTCAGGGGGTTCTATAGTGCAAGTGCAAACAAACAGGTGCAAAAAGGGCTAAACAGAAGAAGCAAGGTAAGGAAGGTGATATAGTCGCATACTTGTCGCCTAGGGCAAAAGTGTGACCTATATCAAAACACAAACAAATAAAAACAAGCAACACTCAACATGGTTCTATACGACCTACCATACGGACTCGATTGCACATAGGGGGTACACGACTCATCCTACCCTAGGGGTTCTCGGACTCAGTAGTCGTGCCTTGCTTCATGCAGTCTTCTGAGTTTTCCTCAGGTGTTGCTACATCTCTTGTAGTTGTTCGATGAAACAATCCGGGTTGAGCATGAAGACTCTTCAACAACTTCTCGCCTTTTGAAGTGATGGGGTGAAGGTGGCTCCTCGTAACTGGCATTGACTTGGTATTCTATTGTCTTCTTAATCACAACGATCCCTTCTTGTCTTCTAAGACGTCGATGGTACCAGGTAGGTAATCCTTTATGCAATGACATTATCAAGGCATAACAGAGGTCCATCACGTCGGTTACGTTGATGACAACATCGACACCAAGAGTGGGGGATGAGGAGAACCGTTTTCCTGCTCACTATGGTGAGGCGGGCCAAATGGCTAGGTTCTCATCCATTGGTGGTTGACGATACAACAACGGTAGTGACAGGGTTACTCTATCAGCGATGTATATCATGATCTTGCATATCCTATGCCCTGATCATCGTAGGCTAAGGTTGCATCATCTTGGGGCAGTGTCAAGGGTGTCACCATCTCCTGGGTCTTCAGGTCCTCATTCCTCGAGGATGAATCTTCTGTTGGTATCGTCTTGTTGTGATGTCGCCAATCTTGTGTTCAGGAGATGTGGGTGAATGTCTGGCAAGGCATCTTCCTTCTAGATTATCCACGAGGATTACAAGGAATTCAGTGGTCAGGGGCATAAGGGTTCTAGCGACCAAAGGTTTTGAAGGGGAAGAGATCAATAAGGAAACTATACCTTAGTTTTCGAAAAACTGAGAAGGGAAGAGAAGTACAAATAGTTTTGAAAACTAGTAGTAGTTTTGGAAATAGTTTTACCCTAACTAACGACCATGCTAACTAAGGCTTCCTACAGTCAGGATAGCTCTGATACCAGCTCTGTGGGGACCCTCGACTCATAAGTCGAGATCACCGTATGCATGTGTACAGTGATCCCAGAGATCAATGCTCACTGAACACACAGAAGCTGAATAACAAGAGTCTTACATCCATACATACCGTTTTGCACAAGTAGGACCATTATGGTCAAGTCTTGAGTGTATCATCGCAGCAGAAATCTTCAATAGAAACTTGGACCCATGCCATCTGCCTTAACCCTACAGGCATTCTGACTGGGAAGCGTCCTAGGTCGCATGTTCGTCACCAAGGTACTCTTCATTATATCCTGTTCCTTCGTGCATGGCCAATAAAATAACCAGTGGCAAGCCAATGAGTACTTTGAATGTACTCGCAAGCAACCCGTGTTTTGGTTCAAGATACAACAATGCATGATATAGGTAAACTTTTGCAGAAAGCTAGTTTTGAGTGCAATGACATGTTCAACAACTTGTAAGACATGCATCAGGAGAACTAAAGTAACCATGAGGACAGGTTACAGATATCAACATAAATAGAGTGGGCACCAACCCAACTCAATCATGTCAAGTCTCTTGACTTGACCCAAGTAGTTTTATCAACGCACACACACGGTTTGTAAAACTCTGGACGTAGTTTAAGCAGCACCGCCCAACTGTCCTTGACCGTGGACACGGCTATTCGAATAGTTTTACACTCTGCAGAGGTTGCACACTTTACCCACAAGATCCGGGGAACTTCCGTGTCATCCACGACCCGCGATACCTCAAGTACCCGGGGTAAGCACCCGATCACTATCTTTCCCTAGACGACACTAACAAGGAGTCCACTCGTTGTTCTGTATCCTCACGATGTACATCATACGAGACTCACTCGACATCGTAACATCCGAGAGGGGACACAACGGTGTGTCCGGTGCCCCATAAAAATGTTCTTGGCCGCCCAACCTGGCACGACCCCGTCTCGAGAGAGAGAACCAACTCTCCCCCGTCACTAGTAATGCGGGCTCCAAGCTAATATCATCCTAGGTAATCAATAATGCCCTTTCCCATATAAGGGTAGAGTGGTTGCGCATGTAAGGTTGGGACAGTCGACAAATCTTAAATCTAATCCGTTCTCGAAAACAACACACACACTTGCCTCGGTACACCACTTTGTCATCAAGTGGTTACCCATCTCATCATCTCTCTCGGGCACAAGTGGCACCCGACGGGGTTTTCGAAAAGTCCTTTGAAAAATACTTTGTCTCCTTCATCATGCATATACCCGTCCCTTTTTTTGCGTAGCATCTACTTTAGCATCCTATCTACTCCCACCGGCATAACCCTCATAAGAAGGTAGGGTCATGCACAATGCAAGTATCAACGAGGAAGTACGGTGGAAAACCACCCCATGTGGTCATCACAGTATTATGTTTCCGATGCAAGCAATAAAAGTGCTATATGACATGCATAAAAAGGGTTTCATAGACATGGTCAAAGGGTTGCTTGCCTGTTTTAACAAAGTCTTCGAGGTCTTCAATATCTCTGGTCCAACTTCGAGCATTTCGTCTACTTCGTCAACTATCGTCGAAAGCAACCATAATAAGCAACACAACAAGGCAGGAAATAAAAGTGCTCTAAAAATATGAGTTGGACTTTTCTAGGATACCTCTGGTCATATGATGGGTGACCAAAGTGGTTTCATTAGGATTTGATCAATGGACATCTCTGAACATTTCAATATGATGGAATCAAGGGATTAATGGGTTTGCAAGAAGTGTACAGAAACATTATTTTCAAAAATGAGCAGAGGCACCCATTTAACAAATGATGATTTTAGAAGCATCTAGGAATTGGTTTCACTGGATTTGGAGTTCAAATGATTTCTCTATGAATTTGCAAAGTTGGCTATACATGAAGAAATAGACCATTATTTTAGGTGGTACAGAAAGTATTAAGAAAAATGTTCATAAACTAAGTTATGAACATAGAAACATCTAGGAATTTGAATTATGGCATTTGGATCAATTTTGAGCTCTCTGTGATTTTCTAAAGTTCATCATAGATATGGAAAATGGGGTTTTGATAAATATTTCTGAAGAGAAAGTTTCTGCAAAAATGTGCAAATGGCACCATGTGATAGATCATGATTTGTGGATCCCTAGAAATTTGAATCATCAAATTTGGATATCATTTGGATTATTTGAGGATTTAACAAGTCATCTGGGAAAAGAAAATAAGAAAAAGGCTATACCCTTATTCTGCGCACTGGGCGAGAGATAGGCATCGGGCCGGCCCATCCGCTCAGCTGCGCGGGTGGCAGGGCGACGTTGAAGGCGCCTCGGACGGAGTACGCATTCGCTGGGAGGGAAGTGGGTTTACTCCCGGTCCGTCTCCACTTAAACGGGCGGGGCCAGCCCACCGGGTCGCTGACGAGCGGGGCCCGGTGCTCAGGCCGTCTCCTACCTCCCGCTCGAACAGAGCAGAGGCAGGGAAGGCGAGGCCGAGCGGCCGCCGGCGCTCTCCCAAGCGGCACGGGCCACCTCCGTCGGTGCCCGGCACACCGGCGGACTCAGAGCGCCATGGTGCACCCGTCCATGTGCTGCCCGCCCACGGGGGAGCCCGGGAAGAGGAGGGCTTCGGGTGCGGCGGACCGGGGCTGACGGCGGGGTTCGGCAAGGCGAGGAAGGCATGAGGAGGAGGGGATTGAGCACGGGGCGAGTCGGTGGTGGTGGTGAGGGGGCACTGGAGTGGCTAGGGAGAGAGGAGAGGCTCGGGATAGCCCGATCTTAGGCGGGGTCCGGCGTCTCGGCTCTGGCCATGGGGAGCGACGGAGGGCTCGGCGAGAGGGTTGGCTGGGTCTGGGTGACGTACGGGAGGGAGAGAGGGTGAAAGGGCTCCAGAGATAGGCCTCAGGCGGTCTTATATAGCGAGGCCGTGGCTCACCGTGGACGTGGCCTACGGGCACCTGCGGAAATGGCTGTATTGGCCACGAGAGGAGGCTCGGGGCTGTCTACGGCGTTCGTTGGAGTCGATAGGGCGCCAGGAAGGAAGACAGGGAGCGGGCGAGCTCCAGGAGGTCCCGCACAAGTGCGGCGACTGGCGGACGCGAGTGGCACTCGGGCACGCATGTCACAGGTCGCCGGAGAGAGGAGGAGGGGGCCGACCGTCTTGCGTGTCCTGGACGCCAAGGCGGCCTCGGGGGACATAAGGGGAAGGCCCTAGGTGGTCAGAAGCCTCGAGCAGGACGCGGCTACAGTGCCCTGGTGCACTGTAGCACGCTCCAGAGCATGCATATGGCTGGCATTGGCATCTTTTTGGCGCCCAGGGCGTGGCCACTAGTGTCTAGGGGGTCAGGGTAGGAGTAAACAAAGGGGTGGTGGCCTTGGATGCCCTGGTGACCCAATGGGAGAGAGGTGGGGTTGAGAGAGAGAGAAGTTGCTGTCTAGGAAGGTAAATGGGGTTGTTTCACCCCTTAATCATTGAGCAATGGCCAGGGGAGGGTTACTGGAGGTAGGAGAGGACTAGGAGGAACTGTGGTAAAAAGTTGAGCTCGAGGAGAACAGTGTTAGTGGTCAAAATGGTGATTTTTGAAAAGTGGCAGAAGGTGTTTGATAATGGTTTGGACCAGCAGATGATTTCCAACTGCCATGAGACTCCACAGGGTGAAATGACACATATAAATAGGGCCTTCCACCAATTTGGAGCTTATTTGGGCATAGTTGCCAATGCAACTTTTGTAAACCCTAGAAATTAGCAGAAATGAACTTGTGTAGATCTAGTAGAGGAAATCACTTCTCCTTGATGCACCACTTGGTGTAGTGGCCTAATTTGGCCATGTTAACATGATCACAAAAGTTGGGATCAAGGAGAGAAAGTTGGTAGTACAAAGTTGTTCCAATTTGATTCTGGTCAGAGAGGGTTTTGGGGCACTTTCATCAATATAACATTTTCTCCAACTTGTGCCATTTGGTCTAGATGAATTATTACACCATTTGAGCATGTTCACAAGGTTTGAGAACATTTGGACATTTTTGGCAATGTAAAGTTGCTCAAACTTCAAAATGGACAGAAATGGTTTTGAGGGGATTTCATGGGGTTATACTATTCTCCATGACATGATACTTGTCAAGATCATCAAAAATGTCATATGTGACATGATAGAATTTTCTTGCAATTTTTGGAGAATATTTCCTTTGTAAATATTTCAACAGCTTGAAATATCCAGAAAGGGTTTTTGAGGGATTTGACCAATATGTTGAACATGACCATGTGTTGAAACTCTTATATATGGACAATATATGTCCACTGAGTTTCCCTAATTTTTTTCAAATATTTTTAAAACAATAAAATAATTTTTCCCTATTAAAGACCATTTCTGGCCTTAAGAAAAAGCTTTTAAATAAAATAGTAAAATAACTTTCAAAATTATATTTTTGTGGTTTATGGGAGTCCTACATCTAATAGGATTCAAATATACCTTTTGAATGATTTTTCACACCCCAAGTCAAGTACTTGTAGTGCAAACCTCAACTCAGGGGTTTTTGAAAAACTAATTTTTTAAAATACTATTTGGCCAAATTATTTTTGTAAGAAAATACTATGTTTCTCTATACACATGGCATGATCATTGGGCAGAAGTTTGGGGCAAGGAGATGAAGCATAGAAGGTGGAGTTGTGTTGACTTTAAAGAGCACTTGAAAAACACAGAGAGAAAACCAACTCAAAATAAAAAGTCAAATAATGCAAAAGTTTTTGTCAAACCATATTTTATCATGATTTATCATTTTAAGTGCCATGAAAATCAGGGTGTGACAGTTCGCATGCCTTACGGCTTGCCGAACGCGGCTGCTGTGCGCCAACGCCTCATGAGGAGCATCCTGGAGGCCCAGGCGGGCAGGCGTTCTGCAGTCCTGGCAGAGATGGAGACGGTCCGCGAGGAGCCACCAGCGCCTCCGGAGCCTCCCGAGGCTCCTGGGCCTGGGGGCTCGTGAAGATTGGCTTCCGCAGCATACAACGTTGCTACTTCAGCATCTCTTCATCTTCAACACTGTCAGGTGACATCTTTCGAGTTTCATTTTTCAGCTGGGAGCGCCCTCAGGGCTGCATCATCCCCAGGCCATGTGGGTCCGTCCCTGCGGCATGTATCCCTTTTTTTCATGTTTTTAGCTTGCTTCGTTGAGGGCACCCCTCGAGCTGCATTATCCCCAAGCCACTTGGGCCTGACCTAACGGCATGTATCCCTCTCGCATTTATTCGGGTCGTGCGTTTGACCCACAGTGATCATTACTTGCTTGTGGCGACACCTTTCTTCGTTCATGCCGGTGGCTTGCACGTTAAAGGGGGGTACCTGAGCATCGCGACTCATGGACTCTTACTGGCTCTCCAGCCCTCACCTCCTGGCCTTGTCCACGGCATCGCGACCTGGCATACCAGCGACGGTTGAGCTCGCTCGAGGGCCGGGACCCGAGGACGTAGAGTGTCGGCATCTAACCAAATTTGTAGGAGCACATTACAAGTAAAGGCCCAGAGCCAGGCGCAACCCACCTTGAGGTAGGGCCCCTTGAGTCCCGCGCTGGCTCACGGGTGCCCAGATACACCTCGCCAAGCCCTACAGTGCCAGCCACGTGTCAGGGTGGGGCTGTACACGCCCCGGGGGCTCCTCCCGGAGGGGAGCCCCCTCCCACGCACCAGTGGAAGCACCATGCTCCGTGCTGGCTGATGACACTGTCGAGGAGCGGCTATGCCCGTACACATACGGAAGCGCTATGCTCCGCGCTGGTGATACAACTGAGGGTGGCCCACGGGTGCAGCAACCTCAGGGAGCCCAGAGCTCAGTGTCCGGCCTCGTCGTAACGCATCCCCTCGGGAGTGCCGTGCGAGGGGGCTGGACACGGGGGCTACGCCTGGGTCACGCCCAGACACACGCCACCCAGCCAGGCCCCTCGGGCCTGGTTCGTCGCACGTCTCTTCCCGAGCGGAGCCAAGGTACGAAGGCCATTTGAACGTTAAGGGGGACTCCTGAGCATCGCGACTCAGGAGCCTAACTGGTCACGTAGCCCCTCACCCCTTAGTTCTGAAAGGCTAACGGCGGTTGAGGTATGCGTGGGGCCGGGCTCTGTCGACATAGAACGGTAAATCTGTTCACACATCTCCCCTCCCTACTTGCTATTGGCGCGTCAAGGGGGACTCCTAAGCATCACGACTCAGGAGCCTAACTGGTCACGTAGCCCCTCACTCCTTGGTCCCGTCCTGGTTTCCGGTTGAGGCTAACGGCGGCTGAGGTCTGTGCGGGGCCGGGCTCTGCCAACGTAGAACACAAGCAAGTAGGAAGGAAAAATGCAAATTTCAAGGAATCCCAAAGCAGATATTACAGCCCATAGATTGTTTCCACAACACAAACCCAATTTTAAACGCCTCCACGAGTCATGACGCATGTTGCAGGAGTTGAAAGCAGGACAGGAGTCACGAGGGGATCACTTTCCGGCAGCGCCATCACTGGCGGCGGAGCTGCGCTGGGCGGTTGTGCTTCGTGGAACCTCAGGATCAGCAGCACCTCGCCTCAGCTTGGTGCTGAAGGCACGGAACCTCGCCAGCAGAGCCTCCGCTTGACCCTTCACAGCTTCAGCAGCAGCGGCGGCAAGATTGCCACTCACAGGCTCCAGCAGGCTATCAAGGTCGACGTTGGGGTCGCGAAGATAGACGTGGGCGAAGACGCGTGTCAGTGCTGCAGAAGAAAGGACACGCGCCTCAGCCTCAGCCGTGGGGCCCAGGACGATCGCGACATCTTCAAGGGCACGGACCAGGAAAGGAAGCAACTTGGCGGGGCTGTCCTCGGCGCCGACCAGCGGACTCTCTAGGCCACTATTATAAAGCATCTTCAGCAAGGAGCGAGCTTTCTCTTCCAGCTTTGCGAAGGCCACGTGGTCCTCGGCCAGGACCCGTGCCTTGCTGTCCAGCTCGATCTTCCTCGCCTCCAACGATTGCTCCAGCGTATCCAAGCAGCCATGGCGCTCATCAACCTCGGCATCCCGGTCCTTGGCGGCAGCCTCACGAGCCTTCATCTCTGCCTCCTTCCCCTGGCGGTCACGGGCCTCCTTGGCAAGCTGGTCGCGAAGGCCTTGCAGCTCGCTCTCCAGTGCCTTGCAGCGACCCCGAACGTCCACAACCTCCCCCAAGGCGGCATCGCGAGCGTCCCTGGCCTGAAGGATGGCCTGCTTTTCCTCATCACAGGCCGTTGCGGCCTGAACCAGCACTGCTCGAATTGAAGCATCAGAGCGGACCCAGCCGGAGGCCAGCTCCAGGCGCCCGGCCACCAGACGAGGGTCGGCGCCCTGGAGATCTCCTCGCAGCCGGTAAAACACAGCAGCAGCATGATCTAAGACAGTAGACAGGGTCGGAGGAATGGCAGTTGGCGGAGTAGGAGGAGAAGATGGCAGCGTGATCATAGCACCATGAGTTGGGACCTTCTGTGCCCCGGTGACTACGGCAATGGCATCAGGCGGAGATGCCTCGAGAGTCGCTTGGGCCACGGGGGCTGAGCTCCCTCCAACATGCCCCGCCTGGCCTCACGAGGACGACCGGGCAGGAGAGGCCCGGGCCTTGCCGCCCCCTTCTCCCGCGGGTGGAAGTGCTGCCCGGACGGAGCCTCACGGGCCCCCTTCAGCCTTTTCGCCGCAGGCACCGGCCTAGCCAAGGAATATGGACGTCAAGCCTCAGCAACAAAGCAAGAAGCAAAACGAGAATCAAGCACTTACTGGTCATCGCCCGCGGGCTCAAGCAACCTCCGACCAAACTTGAAGCCCGAGAGCCGGCTGTTGTGGTCAGCCTCAGGAGACTCAGGAGTAGGAGGCACGTCTGCAGATCGCCTTGGAGCCGGAGCAGGCCCGCCGAGAATTAGCCCCGTCCTGTCCTTCTTCGGGATCAGGGGCGAGCTCTCACCGCCTCGCTCGTCGCCGTCCTTGTCATCGTCCAGCATGAGGCGAAGAGCGCGGGACCTGCGCTGAGGGAGGGGCTCTCTCGACTCCCCGTCGGTCGCCTCGGAATCGGGCTCCTCTTCCTGCCCCTCTTCTTCCTCCTCTCTGCCGGAGTCGCTGGAGGACACGTTCACCGTCGCCCGGGCCACTAGGTCCTCAGGAACCTCCACGGGCACAGGCTCGTCCCCATTGAAAGCAGGCATGGAGTTCACCACCTGCTCCCAATCGTCCCGAAGGAACAAGGGTACAAAGGGAGCAAGCGCGGGCAAGAGTATCAAGCAAAGGCAACCATTTCGGTGCAACAAGACCAAGACCAGCAGAATGGCAGGATGGAGGTCATCGTGGAGCCCAAGCCGGTGTCACCGCTAGAGTCTTTGGCAGGTGAGGACCGACTTTAGTCAGGATAAGTGTAGTAGATGTTCCCCTTCAAAATGGCCAATTGTTGGCGCCCTTCCCGCTCAATATTTGGGAAGAGGACCAGGGCCTCGCTCTATAAATAGGGCTAGCCACCATAGTATAGAGGCATCTGAAGATCGAGCAGTTGAACCCTAGCCAGAACCACCAACACAAGAACACCCCTCGCGAGGCAGTTCTTCCTTGTATTGTTCATCATCAGTCCCTGAGGCAATCCACCACACCACAAACTAGAGTAGGGTATTACACCACAATGGTGGCCCGAACTAGTATAAACCTCGTGTCCCTTGTGTTGTTCTTCGTGTAGTTTAGATCCTTGTGAGGCGACGAGACATAAGTAGGTAGGAGGTGCGATCTCCGCGTGCACCCCAGAGTTCGAACCTAGAGGGTCTGCCGGAACCCAAAATCCGACACCCTTACTAAAATTTCAAGGTATAAGTGTTCTCCCTGAGTATGCACCGTTGCTACAGTTCGTCGTGCTGAGACACCATGTGATGATCGGTTTCATAAGCTCTACATTCACATACAATGGGTGCATGCCAATTTTGCACACGCAGAATACTTGGGTTAAACTTGACGAGCCTAGCATATGCAGATATGGCCTCGGAACACTGAGACCGAAAGGTCGAACATGCATCATATAGTAGATATGTTCAGCATAGTGATGTTCACCATTGAAAACTACTCCATCTCACGTGATGATTGGACGCGGTTTAGTTGATTTGGATCACATGATCATTTAGATGACTAGAGGGATGTCTATCTAAGTGGGAGTTCTTAAGTAATATGATTAATTGATCTTTAATTTATCATGAACTTAGTCCTGATAGTTATTTTGCATGTCTATGTTATTGTAGATCAATGGCTCGTGCTTGAAGGAAATATGCCCTAGAGGCATAATAAAGTTATTATTTATTTCCTTATATCATGATAAATGTTTATTATTCATGCTAGAATTGTATTAACCAGAAACATAATACATGTGTGAATACATAGACAAACAGATTGTCACTAGTATGCCTCTACTTTACTAGCTCGCTAATCAAAGATGGTTATGTTTCCTAGCCATAGACATGAGTTTTCATTTGATAAACGGGATCAAATCATTAGTAGAATGATGTGATTGACATGACCCATTCCGTTAGCTTAGCACATGATCGTTTAGTATGTTGTTGTTGCTTTCTTCATGACTTATACATGTTCCTATGACTATGAGATTATGCAACTCCCCTTTACCGGAGGAACACTTTGTGTGCTACCAAACGTCACAACGTAACTGGGTGATTATAAAGGTGCTCTACAGGTGTCCCGAAGGTACATGTTGGGTTGGCGTATTTCGAGATTAGGATTTGTCACTCCAATTGTCGGAGAGGTATCTCTGGGCCCTCTCAGTAATACACATCACTTAAGCCTTGCAAGCATTGCAACTAATGATTTAGTTGCGGGATGATGTATTACAGAATGACTAAAGAGACTTGCCGGTAACGAGATTGAACTAGGTATTGAGATACTGATGATCGAATCTCGGGCAAGTAACATACCGATGACAAAGGGAACAACGTATGTTGTTATGCGGTCTGGCCGATAAAGATCTTCATAGAATATGTGGGAACCAATATGAGCATCCAGGTTCCGCTATTGGTTATTGACCGGAGACGTGTCTCGATCATGTCTACATAGTTCTCGAACCCGTAGGGTCCGCACGCTTAACGTTACGTTGACAGTTATATTATGAGTTTATATGTTTTGATGTACCGAAGGTTGTTCGGAGTCCCAGATGTGATCACGGACATGACGAGGAGTCTCGAAATGGTTGAGACATGAAGATTGATATATTGGAAGCCTATGTTTGGATATCGAAAGTGTTCCGGGTGAAATCGGGATTTTACCAGAGTACCGGGAGGTTACCGGAACCCCCCCCCCCAGAGGTTAATGGGCCTTAGTGGGTGAGGGATTCCTAGATTAGGGGGTGTCCGGATGGCCTGACTATGACCTTTGGCCGGACCCCCGGACTATGAAGATAGAAGATTGAAGACTCCGTCCCGTGTCCGGATGGGACTTTCCTTGGCGTGGAAGGCAAGCTTGGCGATACGGTATGAAGATCTCCTCCCATTGTAACCGACTCTGTGTAACCCTAGCCCTCTCCGGTGTCTATATAAACCGGAGGGTTTTAATCCGTAGGACGAACAACAATCATACCATAGGCTAGCTTCTAGGGTTTAGCCTCTCTGATCTCGTGGTAGATCAACTCTTGTACTACCCATATCATCAATATTAATCAAGCAGGAGTAGGGTTTTACCTCCACTGAGAGGGCCCGAACCTGGGTACAAACATCGTGTCCCTTGTCTCCTGTTACCATCCGCCTAGACGCACAGTTCGGGACCCCCTACCCGAGATCCGCCGGTTTTGACACCGACATTGGTGCTTTCATTGAGAGTTCCTCTGTGTCGTCACCTTTAGGCCCGATGGCTTCTTCGATCGTCAACCACGACGCGGTCCAGGGTGAGACTTTTCTCCCCGGACAGATCTTCGTATTCGGCGGCTTCGCACTGCGGGCCAACTCGCTTGGCCATCTGGAGTAGATCGAAAGCTATGCCCCTGGCCATCAGGTCAGGTTTGGAAGCTTAAATTACACGGCCGACATCCGCGGGGACTTGATCTTCGACGGATTCGAGCCACGGCCGAGCGTGCCGCACTGTCCCGATGGGCATGATCTAACTCTGCCGCCGGACAGCGCCCAGAGTGCCGCTCAGGTGTCCGCTCCGATCATTAGCTCGGAGCCGACTGCGCTAGTCGGGGATGGACGGTTGGACGCCGCCCCAGGAGCCGCAATCTCTACGGCGATAGAGCCGAATACCAGCCTAGTCCTTTGCAAGGCCCGTGACTCCAAGGTGCCGGACTCCGTTCCGGACTCCGAATCTCCTGCACCCCTTCCGATCGAACCCGATTGGGCTCCGATCATGGAGTTCACCGCCGCGGACGTCTTTCAGCACTCGCCCTTTGGCGATATCCTGAACTCCCTAAAGTCTCTCTCTTTGTCAGGAGAGCCCTGGCCGGACTATGGTCAGCAGGGTTGGGATGCGGACGACGAAGAAATTCGAAACCCACCCACCACCCACTTTGTAGCCACTGTCGACGATCTAACCGACATGCTTGACTTCGACTCCGAAGACATCGACGATATGGACGCCGATGAAGGAGACGACCAAGAACCAGCACCTATAGGGCATTGGAAGGCCACCTCGTCATATGACATATACATGGTGGACACCCCCAAAGCAGGGGATGGCGATGAAAAAGCGGAGGACGACCCCTCCAAGAAGCAACCCAAGCGCCGACGTCAGCGGCGCCGCTCTAAATCCCGCCAAAGCAAGAACGGCGAATCCGGCACCGGAGACGTCAACACCCCGGACAGTGCCGAAGACATCCCCCTCCAGCAGGATTCAGCGCAGGAGGACGAAGGAGCCAGCCCTCATGAGAGAGCGGCCGACAGAGAGGTCGAGGACGACAATTATATGCCTCCCTCCGAAGACGAGGCAAGCCTCGACGACGACGAATTCGTCGTGCCAGAGGATCCCGTCGAACAAGAGCGTTTCAAACGCAGGCTTATGGCCACGGCAAGCAGCCTCAAGAAAAAACAGCAGCAGCTTAGAGCTGACCAAGACCTGCTAGCCGACAGATGGACTGAAGTCCTGGCGGCCGAAGAGTATAAACTCGAACGCCCCTCCAAGAGTTACCCAAAGCGCAGGCTGCTACCCCAACTAGAGGAGGAAGCAACTAAACCTACATCACCAGCGTACGATGCGCCCGATCGGCCACCCCGTGGCCGCGACAGAGAGGCCCTTCGGCCCTCAATCCAAGCCGCACCCCGGCGCCGCTCTAAGAATACCAGAGCACGGGGAAACGCAACAGACCTGCGAGACATATTGGAGGATAAGGCAAGGCAAACAAGATCGATCTACGGATCGCGTGGGCGCCCCACATCACGTGACGATAACCGTCACACCGGATATGATAAATACGGCCAGGCCGAATACAACAGACCAAGCTCATCCGAGCTGCGTCGCGATATAGCCCAGTACAGGGGCGCCGCACACCCACTATGCTTCACAGACGAAGTAATGGATCATCAAATCCCCGAGGGTTTTAAACCCGTAAACATCGAATCATACGATGGCACAACTGATCCCGCGGTATGGATCGAGGATTATCTCCTTCATATCCACATGGCCCGTGGTGATGATCTACACGCCATCAAATACCTCCCGCTCAAGCTTAAAGGACCAGCTCGACATTGGCTTAACAGCCTGCCAGCAGAGTCAATTAGTTGCTGGGAGGACCTGGAATCCGCATTCCTTGACAACTTCCAGGGCACTTATGTGCGACCACCAGACGCCGATGACCTAAGCCACATAATCCAGCAGCCAGAGGAATCGGCCAGACAATTCTGGACACGGTTCCTAACCAAGAAAAATCAAATAGTCGACTGTCCGGACGCCGAGGCCCTTGCAGCCTTCAGGCACAACATCCGAGACGAATGGCTTGCCCGGCACCTAGGACAGGAAAAGCCGAAATCTATGGCAGCCCTCACGACACTCATGACCCGCTTTTGCGCGGGCGAAGACAGCTGGCTAGCTCGTAGCAATAACATAACCAAGAGCCCTGGCAATTCGGATACCAAGGACAACAATGGCAGGTCACGTCGCAACAAGCACAAGCGCCGCATTAACGGCGACAATACTGAGGATACGGCAGTCAATGCCGGATTCAGAGGCTCTAAACCCGGTCAGTGGAAGAAGCCATTCAAAAGAAACCCTCCGGGCCCATCCAGCTTAGACCGGATACTCGATCGCTCGTGCCAGATACACGGCACCCCCGAACAACCAGCCAACCACACCAACAGGGACTGTTGGGTGTTCAAGCAGGCAGGCAAGTTAAGTGCCGAAACCAGAGACAAGGGGCTGCGTAGCGATGACGAGGAGGAGCCCCGGCCGCCGAACAACAGAGGACAGAAGGGATTCCCCCCGCAAGTGCGGACGGTGAACATGATATACGCAACCCACATCCCCAAAAGGGAGCGGAAGCGTGCTCTCAAGGACGTCTATGCATTGGAGCCAGTCGCCCCAAAGTTCAACCCATGGTCCTCCTGCCCGATCACTTTTGATCGAAGGGACCACCCCACTAGCATCCGTCACGGCGGATTCGCCGCATTGGTCCTAGACCCAATTATCGACGGATTTCACCTCACCAGAGTCCTCATGGACGGCGGCAGCAGCCTGAACCTGCTTTATCAGGATACAGTGCGAAAAATGGGTATCGATCCCTCAAGGATTAAACCCACAAAGACAACCTTTAAAGGCGTCATACCAGGTGTAGAAGCCAGCTGTACAGGCTCGGTTACACTCGAAGTGGTCTTCGGATCCCCGTATAATTTCCGAAGCGAAGAGTTAATCTTCGACATAGTCCCATTCCGCAGTGGCTATCACGCCCTGCTCGGACGAACCGCATTTGCAAAATTCAATGCGGTGCCGCACTACGCATATCTCAAGCTCAAGATGCCAGGCCCTCGCGGAGTCATCACGGTAAATGGAAACACCGAACGCTCTCTCAATGGAGGAGCACATGGTGGCCCTGGCGGCGAAAGTACAGAGTAGCCTCTCAAGGCAATTCTCCAATCTAGGTGTTAAACGTCCGGACAACATCAAGCAAGCCCGAAGTAACCTACAACAAAGCCGGCTGGCACGTTCCGAGCAAGCATAGCAGTGCGGCCCCAACCCCAGCCCTCGCCAGATGGTGATATCGGTACCACGCGTACATAATTACGCTTTAGAAATACCATGGGCATAAGGGGAGGGGCACAACTACGGCACGCCCAGAATGCGGCTCAACCGCACTAAGGGGCTCCCTATTCCGCCGTTTCTTTTTTATATACTTTCAGGACCCAACTATTCGGAAGGCCTGTCCGGCAATACACCCGCCGAACACACCATGCAACAGCCAGGGAGAGAACAAGCCGCGTCAAATGTCCAGGTGGTCTCTATAACGAGCTTAATACCTGTTTTACTTAAAGTCCCGCAGCTTGCCCCTGGAGGGGGACATGTCAAATAATCCCATCTCTTTCTTATCGCATGATTTGTATTGTTCTGCTTTCATAGCAGCCCTTTTTTTAATAAACAATACATAGCTCTTATCTATTATTGTACTCATCTATTTTTTATACAAATATGTTCAGTCATGACATTATGCAACCGTACACTTTGGTACGGCCAATACACCAGGGGCTTAAGCACCCCATAACATGGTGTGAGAAGACCGAACACTCTCACGAGTGCGGCACCCCGAACTTATAGCACTATATGCATCGGCTCCGAATCATGTCTTGGGTCAATAGTTGGGTTTGCTCGGCTCCCATGTTTTGGTACCTTACATTCCGCAATGTTGGCTAAGGTAGCGCTGGGAGAACTACTGCGATTGTGTCCCAGTTGAGCTGGGTTAACACCTCAGTAGAGAAAGCTAAAACTGACCGTCATGATAGTGCGAGAGACCGGTCGCTGTTCGCGAGGTTTTTCGAGTCCTTAAAGACTTATGCCGCTTAGAGCGAGGAGCCGGACTTATCCGGCCTAGGCGTGGATAGCGCCCCGAACTCGGTCTTCCGAATACTAGGGGCTTCGCCGAAATTTAAAATTATAGAATTCTATGGCTAAGTGAGAGTGATAAAGCATTATAAGTCCGATCGGCCTGGTTCGTTGTGCTGAGCGCCTCCCTAGATGGACCCAAGAATGGGAACAAGAGCGCTCAGGTTTATCCCGAACACCCCAGCACTCGTGGCATGGGGGTAGAAGCCGACGACTTGCATCTCTCAGATTTGATAAACGGCCGCACAGAAGGTAATATTTTAAATTAACAAAGCGTTGCTTAACGCATATGAACAAAGTTTTCAGCGTACAGGATAACAGATGCGAGTCTACTCAAAAATTACATCTTTGGAGCATTCACCCGCTATAAGGCGGGCACCCTTCAGGACGCCCTTATAATACATCTCGGGCGTGCGATACTCCTTGCCCGGCGGTGGCGCGTCCGTCAAAAGCTTCTCCGCGTCCAGCTTGCCCCAATGCACTTTAGCACGGGCGAGGGCCCGACGGGCACCTTCAATACAGACGGAGCACTTGATGACCTCAATCCACGGACACGCGTCCACCAGCCGCCGCACCAGACCGAAGTAGCTCCCAGGCATGGCTTCCCTAGGCCACAGCCGAACTATGAGGCCCTTCATGGCCTGTTCGGCCACCTTGTGGAGCTCGACCAGCTGCTTCAGCTGGTCGCTCAGGGGCACCGGATGTTCGGCCTCAGCATACTGAGACCAGAACACCTTTTCCGTCGAGCTCCCCTCCTCGGCTCGGTAGAACGCGGCAGCATCAGACACACTACGGGGCAGATCGGCGAACGCTCCTGGAGAGCTCCGGATTCGGGTAAGTAACAGATAATTTACTTTTATATTCTTGCTTTGCATAAGGAATGCCTTACCCGCCGCTATCTTCTTCATCGTCTCGATCTCCTGAAGGGTCTTCTGGGCTTCGGCCTTAGCGGTCTTGGCACTCTCAAGAGCCAAGGCGAGCTCTAACTCTCGAGTCTTCGAGTCACGCTCAAAACTCTCGTGTTTTTCCACGAGAGCCTGGAGCTCTTGCCGCACCTCCGCCACCCGCGCCTCCTGCTTCTCTCGCTCGGTGCGCTCCAAGGCCGCACTGTTTTCGGCCTTGGAGACCGCCTCCTTCAGGGTCGCCACCTCGGCCGTGGCCCCTGCAACATTTACGTTGGTCCTGTCATTATTTGCAACCAAGTATTTCTATATACACTTACATGCGGTACTACATACCCTCATTGTCCTCGAGCTGCTTTTTGGCACGGCCGAGCTCGCTCTCGGACTGCTCGAGTCTCTCCTTCAATGCATTGACCTCCGCAGTCAGTGCGGCAGAGGTCAGCAGCGCAGCCTGCATTCCCATATTGACATATTTTTGTTAGACTCCTGCGTATATCTTTTTAGATCCTCAGCTCGGCTTTTCTTTCCAAACACCGAACTGATCATCAGGGGCTACTGTCTATGCGGTAATATTTTTATATGGTTTTGAACACATACCTCAAAGCCTGTTAACAGACTTGTACAGGCTTCTGTCAGCCCGCTCTTGGCGGACTGAACCTTCTGAATCACCGCACTCATAACAGTGCGGTGCTCCTCGTCCATGGAGGCGCCGTTAAGCACCTCCAGCAAATTGTCCGGCGCCTCCAGATGGACGGAGGCCGCTGGCGTAGTAGGCTTGCCCTTCTTGCGAAGGCACCGCCTATCGGACTTTGGAACCGTTGATGGTTCCGGAGCAGTGTCCGGCCCAGAGCCGGACTTAGATCCCTCGGGGGCTTTACCCCCTTTGGGCCTGGAGTCCGGGACGTTGCCTTGAGGTGCCTCCAGGACCACCTCCTCCTGGTTCAGTCCCTTTCAAGACTCCACCTCGGCGTCGTCCGCAGGGAGAAGGGAGGAGGCCGTCAGAAGTGAAGTGCTGTTCACATCCGACGAATTCAGGGAGCCGCTCGACGAATTGCTGAGCTGAGCTCTGGGCGGACTGCATGATTAAATTCGGCGTCAGAAGCTACCGAATAATAGAGGAACGCCATAAGTCATTCGGGTAACCGGACACTTACGATTTTGCCAGGGGCTTGACCCTGGATGGCCATTCTTCCCCGCCGTCTTCGGCATCGGAGGCGTAGTCTGGCAGAAGGGTCTTCCCCTTCTTGGACCCTCCGGCCTCCCAAGTTGGGGCGGCCTTTCTTTTCTTTCCTCCCCCCGTTGGAGGGGGAGAGGCTTCTTCTTCTTCCTCCTCCTCGTCTTCAGAGGCGGAGGGTGCTTCGGGGTTGTCGGGCGATGAAAATCCGACACCACCAGGCACCGGGAGCTCTTTCGAGTCTCTGTGGCCTTCTTCTTGGCCTTCTTCTCCGGCACCACGTGAGGTGCCAGAACCAGCAGCCCCGTCAATCGGGCGTCCGCTGGGTCTTCTGGTAGGGGAGCCGGACAGATAACCTGCCCGGACTTCTTCAACCAGTCCTGTCAAAGGTAGGGGAGTTTAGATCCCGCATAGAGTCAGACTATGAAAGACAAGAGTCCCGTAAAGGGTAGAATACCTTACCTCGTTGGCCTGGCGCCACGAGCTGAATCCGCGATCTTCGGTAGCGGATGCGGGGGCCTCGGCGCCCTTGAATAGCACCTTCCAGGCATCTTCGTACGTGGTGTCGAAGAGCCCGCTCAAGGTTTGGTGTTGTGCCGGATCAAACTCCCACAATTTGAAGGCCCGTTGTTGGCATGGGAGGACCCGATTGATAAGCATGACCTGGACTACGTTGACGAGCTTGAGATTCTTGTTCACTAGCTTTTTGACGCAGGTTTGGAGTCCGGTCAGCTCTTCCGAATCTCCCCACGTTAGGCCCGTCTCTTTCCAGGAGGTGAGCCTTGTGGGAAAGCCAGATCGGAATTCAGGGGCCGCTTCCCATTTGGGGTCGCGCGGCTCGGTGATGTAGAACCACCCCGATTGCCACCCTTTCATTGTCTCCACAAAGGAGCCCTCGAGCCATAGGACGTTGGTCATCCAACCCACCATGGCGCCTCTGCACTCCGCTTGGCGGCCGCCCAGTACTTTCGGCTTGACATTAAAAGTCTTCAGCCATAAGCCGAAGTGGGGCTGGATGCAGAGGAAGGCCTCGCACACGACGATAAACACTGAGATGTTCAGGATGAAGTTCGGGGCCAGATCGTGGAAGTCCAGGCCATAGTAAAACATGAGCCCCCGGACGAACGGGTGAAGAGGAAAACCCAGTCCGCGGAGGAAATGGAGAAGAAAAACAACCCTCTCATGGGGCCTGGGGGTGGGGATGAGTTGCCCCACATCTGGAAGCCGGTGCGCGATGTCGTCAGACAAGTATCCAGCCTTCCTCAACTTTTTGATTTGCCCCTCCGTGACGGAGGAGGCCATCCATCTACCTCCCGCTCCGGACATGATTGGAGAAGGTTGAGGTGGGAAGTGCGGACTTGGGCGCTGGAGCTCGAGTGCGCAGGGATGAATAAGCAAAGGAGGAAGAAGGCGTAAATGGAAAGGGTGGATTCTTATCCCCTTATATGGGCGGCCGAAACTACAAGCCCCCACCGGCCTAATAAAACTCGCTTATCTCCCAAGCGCCGCGGTTAATGGCGCGGTTGGGTTACCCACGCCCGTATTGATGAGAATCCCGGAATAAGGGGACACGATCTCTGCTTTAACAAGACGTGCCAAGGAAACCGCCTCGCTAAACGCGCTGAGGTGGAACAGTGAAATGATTCGAATAAAGGCTTGGCCGTGGCGTGATGTCACGCTGCGGAATACGTCAGCAGATTAGATTTGTGCGGATATTATTCTCTCTACGGTGGTATGTGGAACTTATTTTTGCAGAGCCGGACACTATCCTTGTGTTCAACATCTTCTATGAAGTATTCGGAGGAGGAACCCGCCTTGCAATGCCGAAGACAATTTGCGCGCCAGACTCGTCGTCATTGAAGCCTGGTTCAGGGGCTACTGAGGGAGTCCTGGATTAGGGGGTGTCCGGATGGCCGGACTATGACCTTTGGCCGGACTCCCGGACTATGAAGATACAAGATTGAAGACTTCGTCCCGTGTCCGGATGGGACTTTCCTTGGCGTGGAAGGCAAGCTTGGCGATACGATATGAAGATCTCCTCCCATTGTAACCGACTCTGTGTAACCCTAGCCCTCTCCGTGTCTATATAAACCGGAGGGTTTTAGTCCGTAGGACGAACAACAATCATACCATAGGCTAGCTTCTAGGGTTTAGCCTCTCTGATCTCGTGGTAGATCAACTCTTGTACTACCCATATCACCAATATTAATCAAGCAGGAGTAGGGTTTTACCTCCACCGAGAGGGCCCGAACCTGGGTCAAAACATCGTGTCCCTTGTCTCCTGTTAGCATCTGCCTAGACGCACAGTTCGGGACCCCCTACCCGAGATCCGCCTGTTTTGACACCGACAGTGCGCCTTTACGGAGAAGACGAGAGGCGGCCAGGGTTGGGGCACGCGCCCCTCCCCCCTAGTCCGAATAGGACAAGGAGAGGGGGGAGGCCCCCCCCCCTTCCTTCCTCTCTCCCTCCACTTTCCCCCCTCCCAAGTCCTAATCCAACAAGGAAAGGGGGAGTCCTACTCCCGGTGGGAGTAGGACTCCTCCCGGCGCGCCTCTCCCCTTGGCCGGCTGCACACCCCCCCCCCCATTGTTCCTTTATATACGGGGGCAGGGGGCACCCTAGAGACACAACAATTGATCGTTTGATCTTTTAGCCGTGTGTGGTGCCCCCCTCCACCATAGTCCACCTCGATAATACTGTAGCAGTACTTAGGCGAAGCCCTGCGTCGGTAGAACATCATCAGCGTCACCACGTCGTCGTACTAACAAAACTCTCCCTCAACACTCGGTTGGATCGGAGTTCGAGGGACGTCATCGGGCTGAACGTGTGCTGAACTCAGAGGTGCCGTACGTTCGGTACTTGATTGGTCGGATCGTGAAGACGTATGACTACATCAACCGTGTTGTGCTAACGCTTCCGCTTACGGTCTACAAGGGTATGTAGACAACACTCTCCCCTCTCATTTCTATGCATCACCATGATCTTGCGTGTGCGTAGGAAAAATTTTGAAATTACTACGTTCCCCAACAGTGCCATCCGAGCCTGGTTTTATGCGTAGATGTCATATGCACGAGTAGAACACAAGTGAGTTGTGGGTGATATAAGTCATACTGCTTACCAGCATGTCATACTTTGGTTCAGCGGTATTGTGAGATGAAGCAGCCCGGACCGACATTACGCATACGCTTACGCAAGACTGGTTTCACCGCCACGAGCACTAGTTGCTTAAAGGTGACCGGCCGGTGTCTCTCTCTCTCACTTTAGTTGAACTGAGTATGGCTACGCCCGGTCCTTGCGAAGGTTAAAACAGCACCAACTTGACAAGTATCGTTGTGGTTTTGATGCGTAGGTAAGAACGGTTCTTGCTCAGCCCGTAGCAGCCATGTAAAATTTGCAACAACAAAGTAGAGGACGTCTAACTTGTTTTTGCAGGGCATGCTGTGATGTGATATGGTCAAGACATGATGCTAAATTTTATTGTAAGAGATGATCATGTTTTGTAACCGAGTTATCAGCAACTGGCAGGAGCCATATGGTTGTCACTTTATTGTATGCAATGCAATCACCTTGTAATGCTTTACTTTATCACTAAGCGGTAGCGATAGTCGTAGAAGGATAGGATTGGCGAGACGACAACGATGCTACGATGGAGATCAAGGTGTCGTGCCGGTGACGATGGCGATCATGACGGTGCTTCAAAGATGGAGATCACAAGCACAAGATGATGATGACCATATCATATCACTTATATTGATTGCATGTGATGTTTATCTTTTATGCATCTTATCTTGCTTTGATTGACGGTAGCATCATAAGATGATCCCTCACTAAATTATCAAAGTATAAGTGTTCTCCCTGAGTATGCACCGTTGCGAAAGTTCTTCGTGCTGAGACACCACGTGGTGATCGGGTGTGATAGGCTCTACATTCAAATACAATGGGTGCAAAACAGTTGCACATGCATAATACTCAGGTTAAACTTGACGAGCCTAGCATATAACAGATATGGCCTCAGAACACGGAGACCGAAAGGTCGAGCGTGAATCATATAGTAGATATGATCAACATAGTGATGTTCACCATTGAAACTACTCCATCTCACGTGATGATTGGACATGGTTTAGTTGATTTGGGTCACGTGATCACTTATAGGATTAGAGGGATGTCTATCTAAGTGGGATTTCTTAAGTAATATGATTAATTGAACTTAAATTTATCATGAACTTAGTACCTGATAGTGTCTTGCTTGTCTATGTTGATTGTAGATAGATGGCCCGTGTTGTTGTTCCATTGAATTTTAATGTGTTCCTTGAGAAAGCAAAGTTGAAAGATGATGGTAGCAATTACACGGACTGGGTCCATAACTTGAGGATTATCCTCATTGCTGCACAGAAGAATTACGTCCTGGAAGCACCGCTGGGTGCCAGACCTACTACAGGAGCAACACCAGATGTTGTGAATGTCTGGCAGAGCAAAGCTGATGACTACTCGATAGTTCAGTGTGCCATGCTTTATGACTTAGAATCGGGACTTCAACGACATTTTGAACTTCATGGAACATATGAGATGTTCCAGGAGTTGAAGTTAATATTTCAAGCAAACGCCCGAATTGAGAGATATCAAGTCTCCAATAAGTTCTACAGCTGCAACATGGAGGAGAATAGTTCTATCAGTGAGCATATACTCAAGATGTCTGGGTATAATAATCACTTGATTCAACTGGGAGTTAATCTTCCGAATGATAGCGTCATTGACAGAATTCTCCAATCACTACCACCAAGCTACAAGAGCTTTGTGATGAACTATAACATGCAAGGAATGGATAAGACGATTCCCGAGCTCTTCGCAATGCTAAAAGTTGCGGAGGTAGAAATCAGGAAGGAACATCAAGTGTTGATGGTCAATAAGACCACCAGTTTCAAGAAAAAGGGCAAAGGGAAGAAGAAGGGGAACTTCAAGAAGAACAGCAAGCAAGTTGCTGCTCAGGAGAAGAAACCCAAGTCTGGACCTAAGCCTGAGACTGAGTGCTTCTACTGCAAGCAGACTGGTCAATGGAAGCGGAACTCCCCAAGTATTTGGAAGATAAGAAGGATGGCAAGGTGAACAAAGGTATATGTGATATACATGTTATTGATGTGTACCTTACTAATGCTCGCAGTAGCACCTGGGTATTTGATACTGGTTCTGTTGCTAATATTTACAACTCGAAACAGCGGCTACAGATTAAGCGAAGATTGGCTAAGGACGAGGTGACGATGCGCGTAGGAAATGGTTCCAAAGTCGATGTGATCGCGGTCGGCACGCTACCTCAACATCTACCTTCGGGATTAGTTTTAGACCTAAATAATTGTTATTTGGTGCCAGTGTGGAGCATGAACATTATATCTGGATCTTGTTTGATGCGAGACGGTTATTCATTTAAATCAGAGAATAATGGTTGTTCTATTTATATGAGTAATATCTTTTATGGTCATGCACCCTTGAAGAGTGGTCTATTTTTATTGAATCTCGATAGTAGTGATACACATATTCATAATGTTGAAGCCAAAAGATGCAGAGTTGATAATGATAGTGCAACTTATTTGTGGCACTGTCGTTTAGGTCATATCGGTGTAAAGCGCATGAAGAAACTACATACTGATGGAGTTTTGGAACCACTTGATTATGAATCACATGGTACTTGCGAACCATGCCTCATGGGCAAGATGACTAAAACGCCGTTTTTTGGAACTATGGAGAGAGCAACAGATTTGTTGGAAGTCATACATACAGATGTATATGGTCCGATGAATGTTGAGGCTCGTGGCGGATATCGTTATTTTCTCACCTTCACAGATGATTTAAGCAGATATGGGTATATCTACTTAATGAAACATAAGTCTAAAACTTTTGAAAAGTTCAAAGAATTTTAGAGTGAAGTTGAAAATCATCATAACAAGAAAATAAGGTTTCTACGATCTGATTGTGGAGGAGAATATTTGAGTTACGAGTTTGGTCTACATTTGAAACAATGCGGAATAGTTTCGCAACTCACGCCACTCGGAACACCACAGCGTAATGGTGTGTCCGAACGTCGTAATCATACTTTACTTGATATGGTGCGCTCCATGATGTCTCTTACTGATTTACCGCTATTGTTTTGGGGTTATGCTTTAGAGACCGCTGCATTCACGTTAAATAGGACACCATCAAAATCCGTTGAGACGACGCCTTATGAACTATGGTTTGGCTAGAAACCAAAGTTGTTGTTTCTTAAAGTTTGGGGTTGCGATGCTTATGTGAAAAAACTTCAACCTAATAAGCTCGAACCCAAATCGGAGAAATGTGTCTTCATAGGATACCCAAAGGAGACTGTTGGGTACACCTTCTATCACAAATCCGAAGGCAAGACTTTTGTTGCTAAATTCGGAGTTTTTCTAGAGAAGGAGTTTCTCTCGAAAGAAGTGAGTGGGAGGAAAGTAGAACTTGATGAGGTAACTGTACCTACTCCCTTATTGGAAAGTAGTTCATCACAGAAACCGGTCCCTGTGACATCTACACCAATTAGTGAGGAAGTTAATGATGATGATCATGGAACTTCAGATCAAGTTGTTACTGAACCTCGTAGGTCAAACAGAATAAGATCCGCACCAGAGTGGTACGGTAATCCTGTTCTGGAGGTCATGCTACTGGATCATGATGAACCTACGAACTATGAAGAAGCGATGATGAGCCCAGATTCCGCAAAATGGCTTGAGGCCATGAAATCTGAGATGGGATCCATGTATGAGAACAAAGTATGGACTTTGGTTGACTTGCCCGATGATCGGCAAGCAATTGAGAATAAATGGATCTTCAAGAAGAAGACTGACACTGACGGTAATGTTACTGACTACAAAGCTCGACTTGTTGCGAAAGGTTTTCGACAAGTTCAAGGGATTGACTATGATGAGACCTTCTCACCCATAGCGATGCTTAAGTCTGTTCGAATCATGTTAGCAATTGCCGCATTTTATGGTTATGAAATTTGGCAAATGGACGTCAAAACTGCATTCCTGAATGGATTTCTGGAAGAAGAGTTGTATATGATGCAACCGGAAGGTTTTTTCAATCCAAAGGGAGCTAACAAAGTGTGCAAGCTCCAGCGATCCATTTATGGACTGGTGCAAGCCTCTCAGAGTTGGAATAAACGCTTTGATAGTGTGATCAAAGCATTTGGTTTTGTACAGACTTTTGGAGAAGCCTGTATTTACAAGAAAGTGAGTGGGAGCTCTGTAGCATTTCTAATATTATATGTGGATGACATATTGCTGATTGGAAATAATATAGAATTTCTGGATAGCATAAAGGGATACTTGAATAAGAGTTTTTCAATGAAAGACCTCGGTGAAGCTGCTTATATATTGGGCATCAGGATCTATAGAGATAGATCAAGACGCTTAATTGGACTTTCACAAAGCACATACCTTGACAAAGTTTTGAAGAAGTTCAAAATGGATCAAGCAAAGAAAGGGTTCTTGCCTGTGTTACAAGGTGTGAAGTTGAGTAAGACTCAATGCCCGACCACTGCAAAAGATAGAGAGAAGATGAAAGATGTTCCCTATGCTTCAGCCATAGGCTCTATCATGTACACAATGCTGTGTACCAGACCTGATGTGTGCCTTGCTATAAGTCTAGCAGGGAGGTACCAAAGTAATCCAGGAGTGGATCACTGGACAGCGGTCAAGAACATCCTGAAATACCTAAAAAGCACTAAGGATATGTTTCTCGTTTATGGAGGTGACAAAGAGCTGATCGTAAATGGTTACGTTGATGCAAGCTTTGACACTGATCCGGATGATTCTAAATTGCAAACCAGATACGTGTTTACATTCAACGGTGGAGCTGTCAATTGGTGCAGTTCTAAACAAAGCGTCGTGGCGGGATCTACATGTGAAGCAGAGTACATAGCTGCTTTGGAAGCAGCACATGAAGGAGTCTGGATGAAGGAGTTCATATCCGATCTAGGTGTCATACCTAGTGCACCGGGTCCAATGAAAATCATTTGTGACAATACTGGTGCAATTGCCTTGGCGAAGGAATCCAGATTTCACAAGAGAACCAAGAACATCAAGAGACGCTTCAATTCCATCCGAGAATTAGTCTACGTGGGAGACATAGAAATTTGCAAGATACATACGGATCTGAATGTTGCAGACCCGTTGACTAAGCCTCTTCCACGAGCAAAACATGATCAGCACCAAGGCTCCATGGGTGTTAGAATCATTACTGTGTAATCTACATGATTGACTCTAGTACAAGTGGGAGACTGAAGGAAATATGCCCTAGAGGCAATAATAAAGTTATTATTTATTTCCTTATATCATGGTAAATGTTTATTATTCATGCTAGAAGTGTATTAACCGGAAACATAATACATGTGTGAATACATAGACAAACAGATTGTCACTAGTATGCCTCTACTTGACTAGCTCGTTAAGCAAAGATGGTTATGTTAGCCATAGACATGAGTTGTAATTTGATTAACGGGATCACATCATTAGTAGAATGATGTGATTAACATGACCCATTCCGTTAGCTTAGCACACAATCGTTTAGTATGTTGTTGTTACATTCTTCATGACTTATACATGTTCCTATGACTATGAGATTATGCAACTCCCGTTTACCGGAGGAACACTTTGTGTGCTACCAAACATCACAACGTAACTGGGTGATTTTAAAGGTGCTCTACAGGTGTCTCCGAAGGTACATGTTGGGTTGGCGTATTTCGAGATTAGGATTTGTCACTCCGATTGTCGTAGAGGTATCTCTGGGCCCTCTCGGTAATACACATCACTTAAGCCTTGCAAGCATTGCAACTAATGAGTTAGTTGTGGGATGATGTATTACGGAATGAGTAAAGAGACTTGCCGGTAACGAGATTGAACGAGGTATTGAGATACTGACGATCAAATCTCAGGCAAGTAACATACCGATGACAAAGGGAACAACGTATGTTGTTATGCGGTCTGACCGATAAAATCATCGTAGAATATGTGGGAACCAATATGAGCATCCAGGTTCCGCTATTGGTTATCGACCGGAGACGTGTCTCGATCATGTCTACATAGTTTTTGAGCCCGTAAGGTTCGCACGCTTAACGTTATGATGATAGTTATATTATGAGTTTATATGTTTTGATGTCCTGAAGGTTGTTCGGAGTCCCAGATGTGATCACGGACATGACGAGGAGTCTCAAAATGGTCGAGACATGAAGATTGATATATTGGAAGCCTATGTTTGGATATCGGAAGTGTTCCGGGTGAAATCGGGATTTTACCGGAGTACCGGGAGGTTATCGGAACCCCCCCCCCCCGGGGGGGGGGGGGTTAATGGGCCTTAGTGGTCCTTTACGGAGAAGAGGAGAGGCGGCCAGGGCTGGGTTGCGCGCCCCTACCCCCTAGTCCGAATAGGACAAGGAGAGGGGGGCGGCGCCACCCCTTCCTTCCTCTCTCCCTCCTCTTTCCCCCCTCCCAAGTCCTAATCCAACTAGGAAAGGGGGGAGTCCTACTCCCGGTGGGAGTAGGACTCCTCCCGGCGCGCCTCTCCCCTTGGCCGGCCGCACCCCACTTTGCTCCTTTATATACCGGGGCAGGGGGGCACCCTAGAGACACAACAATTGATCGTTTGATCTTTTAGCCGTGTGCGGTGTCCCCCTCCACCATAGTTCACCTCGATAATACTGTAGTGGTGCTTAGGCGAAGCCCTGCGTCGGTAGAACATCATCATCGTCACCACGTCGTCGTGCTGACGAAACTCTCCCTCAACACTCGGCTGGATCAGAGTTCGAGGGACGTCATCGGGCTGAACGTGTGCTGAACTCGGAGGTGTCGTATGTTCGGTACTTGATCGGTCAGATCGTGAAGATGTACTACTACATCAACCGCGTTGTGCTAACTCTTCCGCTTATGGTCTACAAGGGTATGTAGAAAACACTCTCCCCTCTCGTTGCTATGCATCACCGTGATCTTGCGTGTGCGTAGGAAAAAATTTGAAATTACTACGTTCCCCAACAGTGCTACGTTCCTTTGAATTTTAATGCCTTCCTAGAGAAAGCAAAGTTGAAAGATGATGGTAGCAATTACACAGACAGGGTCCGTAACTTGAGGATTATCGTCATTACTGCACAAAAGAATTACGTCTTGGAAGCACCGCTAGGTGCTAGGCCTGCTGCAGGCAACTGTGGACGTTGTGAACGTCTGGTAGAGCAAAGCTGATGACTACTCGATATTTCAGTGTGCCATGCTTTATGGCTTAGAATTGGGACTTCAAAGACGTTTTGAACGTCATGGGGCATATGAGATGTTCCAAGAGTTGAAGTTAATATTTCAAGCAAATGCCCGAGTTGAGAGATATGAAGTCTCCAACAAGTTCTATAGCTGCAAAATGGAGGAGAATGGTTTTGTCAGTGAACACATACTCAGAATTTCTGGGTACCATAACCACTTGACTCAGCTGGGAGTTAATCTTCCTGATGATAGTGTCATTGACAGAGTTCTTCAATCACTGCCACCAAGCTATAAAGGCTTCGTGATGAACTATAATATGCAAGGGATGACGAAAATGATTCCTGAGCTCTTCGCAATGCTAAAGGCTGCGGAGGTAGAAATTGAGAAGGAGCATCAAGTGTTGATGGTCAACAAGACCACTAGTTTCAACAAAAAGGGCAAGGGGAAGAAGGGGAACTTCAAGAAGAACGGCAAGCAAGTTGCTTCTCAAGGGAAGAAACCCAAGTCTAGACCTAAGCCTGAAACTAAGTGCTTCTACTACAAAGGGACTGGTCACTGGAAGCGGAACTGCCCCAAGTATTTGGCTGATAAGAAGGATGGAAAAGTGAAAGGTATATTTGATATACATGTTAATGATGTGTACCTTATTAATGCTCAGTGCCTGGTTATTTGATACTGGTTCTGTTGCTCATATTTGCAACTCGAGACAGGGGCTACGGATTAAACGAAGATTGGCTAAGGACGAGGTGACGATGTGCATCGGGAAAGGTTCCAAGGTCGATGTGATCGCCGTCAGCATGCTACCTCTACATCTACCTTCGGGATTAGTTTTAGACCTGAATAATTGTTATTTGGTGCCAGCGTTAAGCATGAACATTATATTTGGATCTTGTTTGATGCGAGATGGTTATTAATTTAAATCAGAGAATAATGGTTCTTCTGTTTATATGAGTAATACCTTTTATAGTCATGCACCCTTGTTGAGTGGTCTATTTTTGTTGAATCTCGATCGTGCAGATACACATGTTCATAATATTGAAGCCAAAAGATGCAAAGTTGATAATGATAGTGCAACTTATTTGTGGCACTAATGTTTAGGTCATATCCATGTAAAGCGCATGAAGAAACTCCATGCTGATGGGCTTTTGGAATCACTTGATTATGAATCACTTGGTGCTTGCGAACCGTGCCTCATGGGCAAGATGACTAAAACTTTGTTCTCCGGAACAATGGAACGAGCTACTGACTTATTGGAAATAATACATACCGATGTATGCAGTCCAATGAGTGTTGAGGCTCGTGGCGGGTATCGTTATTTTCATACCTTCACGGATGATTGGAACAGATATGGGTATGTCTACTTAATGAAGCATAAGTCTGAAACATTTGAAAAGTTCAAAGAATTTCAGAGTGAAGTGGAAAATCATCGCAACAACAAAATAAAGTTTCTACGATCTGATCGTGGAGGCGAATATTTGTGTTACGAGTTTGATCTTCATTTGAAACAATGTGGAATAGTTTCACAACTTACGCCACATGGAACACCACAACAAAATGGTGTGTCCGAACATCGTAACCGTACTTTATTGGATATGGTGTGATCTATGATGTCTCTTACTGATTTACCACTATCATTTTGGAGTTATGCTTTAGAGATGGCTGCATTCATTTTAAATAGGGCACCATCAAAATCTGTTGAGACGACGCCTTATGAACTGTGGTTTGGGAAGAAACCAAAGTTGTCGTTTCTTAAAGTTTGGGGCTGCGATGCTTATATGAAAAAGCCTCAACCTGATAAGCTCGAACCCAAATCGGAGAAGTGCATCTTCATAGGATACCCAAAGGAAACGGTTGGGTACACCTTCTATCACAGATCCGAAGGCAAGATATTCGTTGCTAAGAATGGATCCTTTCTAGAGAAGGAGTTTCTCTCGAAAGAAGTGAGTTGGAGGAAAGTAGAACTTGATGAGATAATTGTACCTTCTCCCGAATTGGAAAGTAGTTCATCACAGAAATCAATTCAAGTGATTCCTACACCAATTAGTGAGGAAGCTAATGATGATGATCATGAAACTTCAGATCAAGTTACTACCGAACCTCGAAGGTCTTCCAGAGTACGGTAATCCTGTTCTAGAAGTCATGTTACTAGACCATGATGAACCTATGATCTATGAGGAAGTGATGATGAGCCCAGATTCTGCGAAATGGCTTGAGGCCATGAAATCTGAGATGGGATCCATGCATGACAACAAAGTGTGGACTTTGGTGGATTTGCCCGATGATCGGCAATCCATAGAAAATAAATGGATCTTCAAGAAGAATACTGATGCAGACAGTAATGTTACTGTCTACAAAGCTCGACTTGTTGCGAAAGGTTTTCGACAAGTTCAAGGAGTTGACTACGATGAGACTTTCTCACCCGTGGCGATGCTTAAGTATGTCCGAATCATGTTAGCAATTGCCGCATTTTATGATTATGAAATTTGGCAAATGGATGTCAAAACTGCAATCCTGAATGGATTTCTGGAAGAAGAGTTGTATATGATGCAACCAGAAGGTTTTGTTGATCCAAAGGGTGCTAAGAAAGTGTGCAAGCTCCAGTGATCCATTTATGGACTGGTGCAAGCCTCTCGGAGTTGGAATAAATGCTTTGATAGTGTGATCAAAGCATATGGTTTTATACAGACTTTTGGTGAAGCATGTATTTACAAGAAAGTGAGTGGGAGCTCTGTAGCATTTCTAATATTATATGTGGATGACATATTATTGATTGGAAATGATATAGAATTTCTGGATAGCATAAAGGGATACTTGAATAAGAGTTTTTCAATGAAAGACCTCAGTGAAGCTGCTTACATGTTGGGCATCAAGATCTATAGAGATAGATCAAGACGCTTAATTGGACTTTCACAAAGCACGTACCTTGATAAAGTTTTGAAGAAGTTCAAAATGGATCAGTCAAAGAAAGAGTTCTTGCCTGTGTTACAAGGTGTGAAGTTGAGTCAGACTCAATGCCCGACCACTGCAAAAGATAGAGAGAAAATGAAAGTCATTCCCTATGCTTCGGCCATAGGTTCTATCATCTTTGCAATGGTGTGTATCAGGCCTGATGTGTGCCTTGCTATAAGTATAGCAGGGAGGTACCAAAGTAATCCCGGAGTGGAGCACTGGACATCGGTCAAGAACATCCTGAAATACCTAAAAAGGACTAAGGATATGTTTCTCGTTTATGGGGATGAAAAAGAGCTCGCTGTAAATGGTTACGCCGATGCAAGCTTTGACACTGATCCGGATGACTCTAAGTCGCAATCCGGATACGTATTTTTATTGAATGGTGGAGCTGTCAGTTGGTGCAGTTCCAAGGAAAGCGTCGTGGTGGGATCTATGTGTGAAGCGGAGTACATAGCTACTTCGGAAGCAGCAAATGAAGGAGTCTGGATGAAGGAGTTCATATCCGATCTAGGTGTCATACCTAGTGCATCGGGTCCAATGAAAATCTTTTGTGACAATACTGGTGCAATTGCCTTGGCAACGGAATCCAGATTTCACACGAGAACCAAGCACATCAAGAGACGCTTCAATTCCATTTGTCATCAATTGTCGGAGGGAGACATAGAGATTTACAAAATACATATGGATCTGAATGTTGCAGACCCGTTGACTAAGCCTCTTCCACAAGAAAAACATGATCAGCACCAAGACTCCATGGGTGTTAGAATCATTACTTTGTAATCAAGATTATTGGCTGTAGTGCAAGTGGGAGACTGAAGGAAATATGCCCTAGAGGCAATAATAAAGTTATTATTTATTTCCTTATATCATGAAAAATGTTTATTATTCATGCTAGAATTGTATTAACCGAAAACTTAGTACATGTGTGAATACATAAACAAAACATAGTGTCCCTAGTATGCCTCTACTTGACTAGCTCGTAAATCAAAGATGGTTATGTTTCCTAACCATACACATGTGTTGTCATTTTATGAATGGGGTCACATCATTAGGATAATGATGTGATGGACAAGAACCATCCGTTAGCTTAGCATTATGATCGTTACAGTTTCATTGCTACTGCTTTCTTCATGACTTATACATGTTCCTCAGACTATGAGATTATGCAACTCCCTAATACCGTAGGAACACCTTGTGTGCTATCAAATGTAACAATGTAACTAGGTGATTATAAACATGCTCTACAGGTGTCTCCGAAGGTGTTTGTTGGGTTGGCATAGATCGAGATTAGGATTTGTCACTCCGTGTTTCGGAGAGGTATCTCTAGGCCCTCTCGGTAATGCTCATTACTATAAGCTTTGCAAGAAATGTGACTAATGAGTTAGTTGCGGGATGAAGCATTACGAAACGAGTAAAGAGACTTGCCGGTAATGAGATTGAACTAGGTATGATGATACTGACAATCGAATCTCGGGCAAGTAACATACTGATGATAAAGGGAACAACGTATGTTGTTGTGCGGTTTGACCGATAAAGGTCTTCGTAGAATATGTAGGAGACAATATGAGCATCTAGGTTCCACTATTGGTTATTAATCGGAGATGTGTCTCGATCATGGCTACATAGTTCTCGAACCCGTAGGGTCCGCACGCTTAACGTTCAATGACGATATGTATTATGAGTTATGAGTTTTTGATGACCGAAGTTTGTTTGGAGTCCTGATGAGATCACGGACGTGACGAGGAGTCTCAAAATGGTTGAGACATAAAGATTGATATATTAGGAGACTATGGTTGGACACCGGAAAGGTTTCGGAAGAGTTCGGGCATTTTCGGGGAAACGAGGGGTGACCGGAACCTCCCGGGGAAGTTATGGGCCTAGATGGGCCATAAGGGAGTAGGAGAGGGAAGGCCACTAGGTGGCGTGTGCCCCTCCCCTTAGCGGTTCGAATTAGACTAAGGAGAGGGGGCGCGGCCCCCTCTTTCCTTCCCCTCTCCCTCTTCTTCCCTCCTTTCCCCTCTTGGACTAGGAAAAGTGGGGGGCGAATCCTACTAGGTTTGGAGTCCTAGTAGGACTCCCCCCTTTGGCGCACCTCCTCCTTGGTCGGCCTTCTCCTCCTCCCTCCGTTATATACGGGGGCAGGGGGCACCCCAAAGCACAACAGAAGTTCTCTTAGCCATGTGCGGTGCCCCCCTCCACAGTTACACACTTCAGTCATATTGTCGTAGTGCTTAGGCGAAGCCCTGTGCTAGTAACATCATCAACACCGTCGCCACGCCGTCGTGCCGACAAAACTCTCCCTCGCCCTCAACTGGATCAAGAGCTCGAGGGACGTCATCGTGCTGAACGTGTGATGAACACGAAGGTGTCGTATGTTCGGTACTTGGATTGGTTGGATCGTGAAGACGTTCACTACATCGTGTGGACACACTCTCCTGTCTCGTTGTTATGCATCTCCTAGATAGACCTTGCGTGATCGTAGGAAATTTTTTAAATTACCGCGTTCCCCAACTGTATAGTTGCGAGATTCTGTGGTCCCTTGAGAATGAATGTTCTTCTGCAAACAGTTTTCGTACAACTGAAACGTTAAGGCACATGCAGAAATGTAGTTCAAATTGTGATGTGATATCATAGACAGTACCTTACGCTGCAGATGAGACCAATGTGTAAAAAGATTATTTCAGTCACTGTCTGATAAATGTAGCACCGGAGACTTTACAGAAATTTCGTTTAGAGGCTTGCCATCGAAGTGCACTTGCCTCAGGTAGGAATGATACTTCATCAATGAGTGCTTGAAAAGCGCAACCAACCCTTGCTCGTCTTGACAATCCAGTTTGGTCCTTGCCTATTTAAAAGAATGAAATTTTGTGTCTTCTTTCAGCAAAAACATAAGCAATAATTACTATGAATAATATTAGTACATTACTTACGCACAAGTTGCGGAGGAAGATTGGAAATTGTTCTTTGTTTGTGGTATAATCTTTCCATGAAGGAAAGATGCGCACAAAGTTTCTGACAACAACGTCCTGTAAACTGGGAAGAAGTGGAACAGGAGTCCTATGTTCTGCAATTGGGGCTCTCTCTCATTCAAAAATGGATTTGGCAACTGGATTTGGTGTACTCTTTGCTGGAATGGGGGTTTTGCATCGTAGAGTGGTGCTATGTCAACTGGCATCATCATACTGTTTGCGGCAGTTGGGTCTGCTGAGTTGGGGCATCAGAGATGGCCAGTGTAGTAGGGCTAGATTCTGCTAGAGTTGTCAGGTGATATTGCAACTACACCTGATGGGCTATTTGATTTATCAGGTGTCACTACCTTTTCCAAATACTTTGTTGGTGGTCCTCCGTGATTAGCAATCGCTCTCTTCCTTTTGAACATCTGATACACAAGAACAGCATTTGAATGGATGAATATGGTATGATGACAGATGGAATATGTACTGAAAATGGATAGGCATGGCGTAATCACATACACAAAGTGTAAACTAAGCTAATGACAGTGCAACAAAGTAGAAGCAATGCAAAGCATCAGTTGCAAGATATGTGTGACCAATATAACCTTGAAAAGTTAGAGCAAGCACCTTGATGGGTGAATAAGATAGGGCATCTGCCTCTGACTCCTCCGCTAGGGAGCTACATTGACTTAGGTCTCCCTCTAGCTCAGAATCACTACTAGAATCATATTCTGAGCATAAATCTGTAGGTGGAGAGCGTTTGCATTGCATTGCATGCAGACTTGATTTCAGTCCCTTAATGCCAAGTTTGACAACCATAGCATTGTTCTGTTTTATTCTTTTAATGCGCGCAAGCTTATAATCATTATGATGTTGTTCAGTATCTGAGATTCATGAAAACATAAAAAGTAGTCAGGTTATCTATGGAATGCATTGCGGATTCAACTCGAAGAGTGTCTCCCTATAAATCCCTTCATATGTAAAGTTCACCCCCAACCGTGCTGACCAGACCACACACAGAAATACAAACCTCTTATATCTCTATAACAGGCAGACACACATATTTCAAAACTGAAGTAGGAACATTAGAATCATATCAAATTCGTATTTGAACAAATAAACTAAGGAATTATGATTGGCATAATGTTTAGCTTCAAGGGTGGAGTGCTGGTAGTGCGACACAGAGCAAGTAGACAGATTGTATTTCATGTTAAAGATCATAGTGTATGTAAAATGTGAAAACGGCACTTTCTTTCTATAGAATGCAGTGTTCGTTGCCCACACATGATTGAAGAGATCACACAGAGAAATACTATTCACTCATGTCTACGGTTTCAGTATTTTGTAACAAGACTTCTTCATCACACATTATAAGACAAAAAAAACTAGCATAAAACAAGTGGCGGCAGAATGAGTTGTTTAAAAAAGCTGTTGACGTTCCTTTGTGTTTTCTCCATGCCGCTGTCTACTGGTAAATTTCTGCATGAGAACTTCTGTTTGATTATCCGGAGCCCTTCTGCTGGCAGTAGATAAACTGGCCGATGCTTTGGCAACATCCCCTACATCAAGAAATCTTTTCTGTTAATCAAGAAGCGTGTACATTGGTTGTAAAAACAGCAAGTCAAAGTCTGAGCAAAGGATGACTACAAAATTACAGCGACGGTCAGTTTTCCAGGTTGATTTTGGTCAAATATCTTAGCCATACCTATGCCTCTTTTATTTGTCCCCGATAACAAAAATTGACCATTATTTTATCTATTTAGCTTTCAAAGTTTGTTTATGGAAAATATAGTAAAAATAACATTTGTGCATGATAAATAAAGATACATTTTTGTATATGTGTCAAAGGAGAGAAAAGCTGTGGAAACGTTTCCTCAAATGGCATGGTTACGGTCAAATATAGCACCATGTATATTTATCTATGAACACGGTCACACGGATGCATATCCTCTGCCTTTATAATGATATTAACTCAATTTTTGAAGTTCACTTAACATTGTCCTTCGAAATATGATGTCTAGTTCTTTTTTTCTGACAGCATCCCACCATCACCACCGCTAGAGAAAACCAAATGTTCTGCAAATCGATTTGTACAGCAGTTCTCTGGTCTATAGTTAGAAGAACCGCTTTAGAAATGCAACACAATTTACTATTTATTTTCTTACTTAGGCCTGGAGACCGAAGAATTGCTTTAAAAGTTCACATACGACTCACAAAGCAAAGTATTGAATCTAACATCTATCTTTACTACCCTCCTATTCCACATCATCACCATCACCATAAGTGTAACAGTCCTGAATAAACTAGCCTGTGAATCGATTAGTTTGGTAAGACAAGCATACAACAAGTCCTGAATAAACTAGTCCACAATTTACTATTCTTGTTGCAGCGGTACAACCAGTAAGACTATTAGTTTGGTAAGACAAGCATACAACAAGTAAAGGCAACAAGAAAAAACTAGATTAGTACATTGTGCTGCAATTCTTTCTATAAAAACTATGTAATCTGCCCTGGAAACCAAAGCATACTCCACTCATCAGACCAAAAAAAATAAAAATAAACTCATTGTTACCACCACAAAAGGGGGGGAAACGTCTGATCCATATGACATAACAATCTATACTGTTAATTTCCCACCAATTTAGAAGAATGCCAGCTTTGTTGCAGCTCAATACATATAGATAATTAGTACAACAGTGTCTTAGGGTGTATATAGACAAGAGGGAAGTCGCAAGCCAAACTCTGCGTTCTGAAACCTAAACTGCAGCAGTCCAAAAAATCTCTACAAGTCTATGCAAACATTTGGCTACTCTACGTACAAACCTGTCTACTTGTGAAAATCGAACACCCAACTTGAACTCAGCTGCAGTATCAAAGAAACACAAGAGACAAGCTACTGTCTAGTTGTTTCTTTCTGTTAGAGTATGTAGGAAATCTCGGTGTTTGATGAGAACAAATGTGATGTTTTACTATAGTTATTGAATTTGCCATTTTTTAGTTGTGCGCTGCAGTTGATGGATCATTTGTTTTGATCTTACTGTGGCAAGATGTAAATATTTTGGTTTGCCAACACTTGGGGGTTGGTGGAGAGAGAGAGAGAGAGAGAGAGAGATCGGGGAAAAGGGGGCTGTGATCTGGGCCTTGGTCCTTGGCAGGCCACGTGAGAATCATGCGAGTATGACGGGTGTGTCCCTTTGCCACGACGTTTTCAAGTTCACAACTGCAAAATGTTTTCAAGTTCGCAACTGCAAATTATGACAAAGTTTATTTTGTTGGGGACATGGCGAGGATTTATAAACTTGATAAAAATTTATAAAGTTTAACTTAAAAAAAATACTATAAGTAAATTAATTTGGCAAGGAGGGAGTATAATGTAGTTTAAACATCATCATAATTCTAAGAAATAGTCTCGAAATAGCATTAAAGTGCTAGAGCATTAGTATTCAATAGAAAGTGAAAATCATTTTGGAATTTTAGGAAGGGGGCCATGCCCACTACCGGACTCGCGGTCTATGCCTGCCGTCGGCATAGACCCGTCAGTCTAGATCACGTCAGCGTACTCCTGTCAGACCGTCGGCATAATAATGCCGTCGGCATAGGGGGGTATGCCGACGGCCCTGGCGCAGCCGTCGGCATAGTTTAGCCGTCGGCGTAGTTTTCCGTCTGACGGCAACGGACGGCGCTGTCAAAACTGCTGGCGGCTCAGGAGGCGACACGTGGCAAAGATATGCCTACGGCAAAGCCGTCGGCATAGGTAAATCTATGCCGACGGCAAAGCCGTCGGCATATCTTTGCCACGTGTCGCCCCCTGGTGTAACCTGGCGGCAGGGCTATGCCGACGGCTTTGCCGTAGGCATAGCCCTGCCACGTGTCGCCTCCTGGTGGCTCCTGAGCGTATCTATGCCGACGGCTTTGCCGTTGGCATAGTTTTTTTTTTCCTGTTTTCTCTTTTCCAATTCATTTGACAACATTTCAAAACAGAATAATATGAAATATGACAGTTCATCAACATCATTTAAACATAGTCAAGTTCATCATCTAAAGATCATCACCGGTGAAAGTCCACGAACATAAGAGTAGTGCAAGATATGAAACATCATAAAAGTTGAAACATGAAAGACATGGCACAACGGCCGCATACACGGAATCATCATCGACATCAAGCACCACCGAGTCCACCTCCTCCAAAACCACCACCACCACCGAGTCCACCTCCGCCAAAACCACCACCTCCGCCAAGTCCACCTCCGCCAAAACCACCACCAAGTCCACCTCCGCCAAAACCGCCACCGCCAAGTCCTCCTCCGCCAAAACCGCCACCGCGACCACCATCACTCTGCCAGATCGAAGTGACTGGGGTCGACGGAGCAGGAGTCGAGCCACCGGTCCCCTACATGTTTGAAAGAAGATTCTAACGGTAAATATGACATGATAGTGTTGAATGAACGAGAACTAGTTTGTCATTAGTTAGGCAAATTTACTAACCGGAGTATCACCGCCTAGTGCCAGCCATTCCTCGAACGTGGGAATGTGTGGGGCGTCTCCCGCGGGTGGTGGTGGGGGTCCAACTTGTGGTGGCTCCGTGCGGTTAGTCCAAGACGCCAACATAGTCTGGATGTTAGTTAAACAAGTCCACTTAGACACAAGCCGTGATCAACAAAGTCAGAAGGAATGAAAGTGCAAATTTGAGCTTGGTTTAAGAGGGCAAAACTAACCGCCATCACTTGACGGCTGTAATCATCGTTTGCCTTCACTCGTTGCAAGTACTCCCTCACCTCAATATGCCTATGCTCGAGAAAGGCCTGATATGCCTACAAAATTGAGGTTGTTTCTAAGTGGGCAGTGATGAAAATAAACTAAGAAAGATAGAGACAAAGAAGATAAGGGGAAGTACTTACAGCACGTTTGCGGACTAAGGGAGGCTGTGAACGCCCCGTACTCTCTAACGGGCTCGGGTTGGTAGCTCGAAGTCGTGTGTACAAGATCAACGGAGTGATCAAGCCATCGAAACACGGATACCGGCCATGGGACTTACCCTGGATGGCCACCACCGCCGTGTCGTCGATCTGAGACTGGGCGACCTCAGGAACGGGAACATCCGGATGCAACTTCTGATAGTTCTGAGTGTAAGACTCCAGGTGTTTCTCGGTGTTGCCGTAGTACTGGATCTCGCCCTCCTTGCGATCACTCCGCTCGCGGGCCAGCTTCCACGACTCCATGTCTGAGAGCGGCCTCTGCAACTTGTCCTCCTATAACGTCAAACAGAAGTTAGCCATACATAAGAACATGACGGTAAAGAAGAACCAAAATGCATCTTTCATATAGATATACCTTCATGGCCTTGAAGCCCCAGTGGTTCCTGTTTCCTTGGCCGTGTGTCCCGTCTTTTCCACGGTTAGCCCGGGCCTTGATGCTCTTGGCAACAAACTCTGGATCGTCACCGACCCACCTATCCACCAACCACGCCCATCTGTCATGCCTTCCATAGCACCAACGAGGAACAACCTATGCAAATTTTGGAAGCATGACATGTGAGCACAAAACATATAGTTGACTCCTTGAAACAATGAAAAGTCAGTAATAGTTACCATCATGAATTGCTCCCTGCTCATGGTAATTTTTTGCCTCTGTGCTTGAGTTTTGGTCATCTTTTGTTGCAGGTAGATGTGGTAGTACTGTGAGACGGCAACCCAACGCACCTCATACTGCAACTGACGAGCTTTCTTCTTTGCAGACACAAGTAAGACCACGTCAGCTCTGGCCTTGTGCTTGTCAAGAACTCTATAGAGTTGCTGCAATCATGCATAAACCAGAAGCAAACAAGGCATGAGTTGAGTGATTCAATGATAAACTATGAACGAAACTAAAGACAAGTGATTCAAAAGGGAACTTACCCAAAATTTGGTGATCACGGCCTTAGCGGCCGTCCCGTACTCCGCGTTGCTGCTAGCCTCGTAGTGGGCCCAGCTTGTGGCCAAAACACGCAGCTGTGGGTCCCTGTCTGGCCACGGGCAGAATAGGCCAGGCCAAAACTGCTTCAACAGGACAGTGAGAAGGTCGTTCGGTTTACGGCCCTTTCCGCGAAGGATCCAGTTACTGCAAAAGAATCAAAGGGTTGCCATGTGTACAATAAAAAAATGTTGTCATGTGTTGAAAGTATGATTGAGATGCACTTACTCTGTCCCCGCAGGTTCAATGAGCCACTTGTGCGCCTCGATAGAAGGTGGTGTAGGTACTCCGACATTACCACGCAGCCACCCCTGTGGAGCACCCGGTGGCAAGTCATCCCACAACTCGGGGTCAACCTCCCCTCCACCCTCCTCGCCCTCCTCCTCACCCTCCTCCTCGGCCTCCTCCTCCTCGGCCTCCTCCTCCTCACCCTCCTCCTCCTCGACATCAGGAATATACTCCTCCTCCTCAGACTCAGAAGCTGCATCAGCATAGGAGGGCATCGAAGAAGACCCTCCTATTTCGGACACGGCCCGGAGTTTTTTGGCCCGGTTGCCTCTCCCCCCACCTCCTCGTCCTCTAGGGGCTCTCCCCCCACCCCCTCCTCCTCTAGGGTCTCCTCCCCCGACCCCTCCACCTCCCTGTGAGGTGCCATCCTCGCGTCTGTTTCCCCCCTCCAGGTGCCGGCGGCGGCACCATCCGTGAGGGGGGCCACGCACCGGAGACGTGTGCTGCCTCTTCGGACATGCCACAGCACCACCCCGCATGTATGAGGGCCCGGTACGACGCTCCGGAGGCATTGCTACCCCCCCCCCCCAGGGCCCCCGTCCCGGCTAACCCTATAGCGTTTGACCATGGGATCTAGCCCTTTGACTTTGCACGGACGGGCTTTGACTAGTGGACCTCTCCACCCAGTTGTGTCGGGTCGGCCCAGAGGGACACCGGGGAGCAACATCCGGGCCAAACCCACAGCTACATCCAATCCGTGTAGACCCGACGCGTCCGTTTCCCCCTTCCAGGTGCCGGCGGCGGCGCCGTCCGTGAGGGGGGCCACGCACCGGAGACGCGTGCCGCCTCTTCGGACATGCCACAACACCACCCCGCATGTATAAGGGCCCGGTACGACGCTCCGGTGGCATCGCTACCCCCAGGGCCCCCGTCCCGCCTAACCCTGGAGCGTTTGACCACGGGATCTAGCCATTTGACTTTGCACGGACGGGCTTTGACCAGTGGACCTCTCCACCCGGTTGTGTCGGGTCGGCCTAGAGGGACACCGGGGAGCAACATCCGGGCCAAACCCACAGCTACATCCACTCCGTGTAGACCCGACGCGTCCGTTTCCCCCTTCCAGGTGCCGACGGCGGTGCCGTCCGTGAGGGGGGCCACGCACCGAAGACGTGTGCCGCCTCTTCAGACATGCCACAACACCACCCCGCATGTATGAGGGCCCGGTACGACGCTCCGGTGGCATTGCTACCCCCCCAGGGCCCCTGTCCCGCCTAACCCTGGAGCGTTTGACCACGGGATCTAGCCCTTTGACTTTGCACGGGCGGGCTTTGACCAGTGGACCTCTCCACCCGGTTGTGTCGGGTCGGCCCAGAGGGACACCCGGGAGCAACATCCGGGCCAAAACCACAGCTACATCCACTCCGTGTAGACCCGACGCGTCCGTTTCCCCCTTCCAGGTGTCGGCGGCGGCGCCATCCATGAGGGGGGGCACACCGTGGATGTGAGGGGGTCACTCTCTGGAGACGGGTGTCGGGCGTTTGCAACTGCCACAAAACTTATGTCGGCATAGCTGTTTTTGATTTTAATAAAATATAAGGATCTATATTTAAAAGAACATGACCGCACATTATTAACGTGCTCGAAAAAATACAAACTATATATATATATATATATATATATATATATATATATATATATATATATATATATATATATTCATAATATATGAAAAAATACAAACTACATATATATTCATATGTATGTTTATATTTAACATACTACATGTTAGTTGATATAATAATACATAAAAAAGCATTAAAAATATGTACGGAAAAAAATCTAACTATGCCGACGGCCTAGCCGTCGGCATAGATCCGACCAGCGTGCCGCGGATCACTGGCGTGGCAGATATGCCGACGGCAGCCGTCGGCATAGGCTCTGCACGGTGCGGCCTGGATCGATGGCGTGGCCTGCGGACCTATGCCGACGGCCCCCCGTCTCGGCCATCGGCATAGATCTGACGCCGTTAGCCAAGGGGTGGCCGGGCCCCACGGGTATGCCGACGGCCTTTGTAAGCCGACGGCAGCTGTCGGCGTATATGAAGCTAGGCTGACGGTCATTCTATGCCGACGGGTGCCGTCGGCTTATCTCTGCGTAACCCGACGGCCAGAACCAGGCTGTCGGCATATCTCCGAAGAAGCCGACGGGGGCCGTCGGCATTGTTTTGGCCGTCGGGGTATGGCCCTGTTACGGTAGTGCCCCCCCCCCCCCCCCCCCCCCCCCCCCCCCAAGGACTTTTGGAAGAACCGGTTGGACCATGAATTTAATATGCACCGCCGCAGCGCCCTAGCCGAGAGTTGAGACGTCTCTGAGTTCGATAACCGTGCACACGCTTATTCATCTATGTTAATTTTACATATCATGCTGGCTGCATCAGGAGCAGATCGAGGCGACCAGCTCGTGTGCTGCCCGGAAGGGCCATGGCTCTGCAACCATGACTGTTCAAACATTTTCCAGCGTCAGCAAGGACTCGTTGCAAGATCAATCCCTATCTCAATGGAAGGCTTAAACCTTCACCATGTTGAAATCAACGAAGCTCCCCGAGGAGGAGGCCAAGGCGGCCGAGGAGCACAAGAAGCTCGGCGCAGCGTTGAGGTGTTGCCGAGGAGTGAATGTGGCCGCCAAGGTGACGGCGAGGAGTTGAAATGGTTATCGCTGCAGGACTCGCGAGTAGCCACGGATCAGGAGTGGCTGGCGGCTAGGATATGTTAGCCATATAATGTACATACGACGGTCCGGCGGTTTAATTATGATATTAGTTATATGCAAAAGACCATATTGCTATTTTTACTTTTTTTAGGGTAGGAGGGGTGTAAAGAAGCAGGTCTCTATTACTCACTCCGTCCCATAATGCAAGACGTTTTTTGACACTAGGGAGTAATTATTAAGCGAAGTAAATAAAAAAGCTAAGCAGTGCCAAAATGTTACAAGCTGTAAGAAAAATACCTACGAGTAGGTCGACTTCTTTCACAAAAACACCTTCAAGAATGGATAATCGTCCACACGTCATCCATTGCCGAGACCAGCGAATGAAGACCGGCACCACAACAAAGACAATGTCTTCAACAAGATAACGACGCAAGTTCGTCATGGTCGAGCGCGACTAATAAATTAGGACCAGGACAAGAGTTTTCACCCCGGATGAAGCGGTGTTTTAATGGGCATCTTGATCATAGATCGATTGATACTTTGCAACTACAAGTGCCTCGCGCCAGGCCAAAAAGGCACCTTAGACCACTAGCACAGCTGTCCGATGGCCACCCATGTCTCAGCGCGAACATGGCGACTGTCACTCCACACACCAGTGCGAGTCATACACTCATACTGCAGGATTCAGCATACCATCGGAGCCGCTGCCCTGGTGCAAGAAGTTGGTGTGGAACTGCCGCCGGTGCGTCTCTTGAAAGTCAAATCGTGTCATCCTCATGAAAGCCATATTCTGTCAAGGGCAATTCAGATATCCTGCATGCTCAGGTTAAGGATCTTGTATAAACAGTTGCAGTTATCCAAGAAGGCGGCCATCCTTTGCTGGAAGAAACTCACTGCTTGAGGGAAATAACTCTTCTAAAAGTGCATAAAGGTCATGCTTCCAAGATTTGCAGGAACAAGGGGAGCATGATCAGCCTAGACAGGTACCGGTTGCATGCGTCTCATTTGCCCTGCGCCATGATCCTTCATCCTTGAGCAAGCGCTGGCAGCATCGCGGTGCTGAAAAGGTTGAGAACATTTATTAAAAGATTTACACGAGTATGTCACAAATGATTCTCTGGTGATCTGATGAATTTACCATTTCATGATTTACTGTGGAGAGCCTCTTTTCTTTGTGAAACTATATGGGGCATTGATAACAAACTGCATCGAGTGATCATGGTTGAAATGAGGCACGAGAAACATGAGCAAGCAGACAAGCTTCGTCCCTGAACCGCTGTCTCTCCAAAACATAGAATCTCTAACCTTCCTGCCTGTTTGCAAGTCAAAGCGGTTCGGCGTCGAGCTTCAAGTCTTCTGAAGATGAGTGAGCAAATGTTTTGTTGCCACTGGCACAAGATCTCCGCACTGCACATATCAACTCGCGTCGACCTCTTGGTCTGCTTATCCAGGTAGAGAGATGTTTTAATGGTCGTGTTTGATTATGTGAATCACATAACCGATGTTGACACAGAGTAGCTACCAAACCTGATGTTCTAATCCGAGAAGCTCTAGCTCCAAGAGAAGAGAAGGTATTTCTTTTGCCAACAGCCGTACCTCTGCAAAAGTGCCTCTCACACATTATACGTATAAAACACAACACTTCTTCATCACACATTATAACAACAACAAAAAAACTAGCATAAAACAAGTGGCAGCAGAATGAGCTGTTTACGATCTTCTACTACGTAGATATTCAAAAAGCTTTTGACGTTCCTTTGAATATTCTCCATTCCACTGTCTACTGGTAAATTTCTGCATGGTACCTTCTGTTTCCTTATCCGCAGCCCTTCTGCTGGCAGCAGATAAACTGGCCGATGCTTTGGCAACATCCCCTGCATCAAGAAATCTTTTCTGTTAATCAAGAAGCGTGTAAAAACAGCAAGTCAAAGTCTGAGCAAAGGATGACTACAAAATCACAGCGACGGTCACTTTTGCAGGTTGATTTTTGTCAAATATCTTAGCCATACCTATGCCCTCTTATTTGTCCTGGAACACAAAAATTGACCATTATTTTATCTATTTAGCTTTCAAAGATTGTTTGTGGAAAATATAGTAATAAAAACATTTGTGCATGATAAATAAAGATACATTTTTGTATATTAGCAGTCAAAGGAGAGAAAAGATGTGGAAACGTTTCCTCAAATGGCATGCTTACGGTCGGATATAGCACCATGTATATTTATCTATGAACACAGATGCATATCCTCCGCCTTTATAATGATATTTATTCAATCTTTGAAGTTCACTTAACATTGTCCTTCGTAATATGATGTCTAGTTCTTTTTTTCTGACAGCATCCCACCATCACCACCACTACAGGAAACCAAATGTTCTGCAAATCGATTTCTACACCAGTTCTCTGATCTTCAGTTAGAAGAACCGCTTTACAAATGCAACACAATTTACTATTTATTTTCTTACCAAGGCCTGGAGACCGAAGAATTGCTTTATCAGTTCACATACGACTCACAAAGCAAAGTATTGAATCTAACATCTATCTTTACTACCCTCCTATTCCACATCATCACCATCACCATAAGTGTAACGGTCCTGAATTAACTAGCCTGTGAAGTCATGTTGTCACAAAACAAGGATAAAACATGGAGACTTTTACCCCTAATTAGTTGGTCCTTCCGACCACAGTAAACCAAAAAGTAACACCATAACGCCCTTGTTGGCCTTACCCCTTTCCGAATAAAAAAGGGGGTGTGTCCTATTTACAAAAGTAACTACAGTTCTAGCCATCTTGAACTCCACCCTCTAAACAATCACCATACTTCCCTTCTGAAAGCTGACATCAGATTTGCTCGGCAACTACCAACATAATCCATCTCTTCAGTTTGCTAGGCACACATATTTCCACATCATCAATTCGACCAACGAAATTAGTTATGTGTCACAAAACCATTAGAAACTTCCTTCAAATACGAATGAAATGGTGTACTTTTTCTGGCAAATAAATGCATATTTCATTATACAGATAACATGCAGACTCAAAGATAGTCATAGTGACATCAAGCGGGCATATTACCTGAAGATTTATAATTAATATATTTCGAGATCTCGCTGATGCAACTGCGCATGAAAGTGAAATCTTTCCCCGTAACAAGCTTGGCCACTCCCTGCAGAAACTTCCTCCTCATGTCAACAGCAATAACTACTTCCATCTGGTCTTTGGGGCTGGCCTTGGACAAAAGGTAGACAACATCATCGTCCATACTCATGATGGGGAAAGCAGTGATAAGTCTTGGCAGCAATGCTTCTGCCTCTGTGGGCTGCAGGGGCCTCGGAAGAAGCTTACAATGCATTGGGTCGACGACAGTGAGGTCATCGACATCGACGGTGTAGTCAAAGTGCCAGTTCTCCCGTGAAGCAATAGGGACAGGCAAGCTCCATGTTGTGGCCTTCCAGCCACCAACGTCTTCATCGTCGTCGTCGTCGTCGTCGTCTTCGCACTGCTGTTGGCGGAACCATTCCAGGTAGGACTCCGGCTCCGGGGGGTGGCAGGTTTCAGTCGTCTTTGTAGTAGTCGGCTTCCTTGGCAGGCAAATTTCAACCTCGACATACTTGATGACGTCTTTCTGCGGGCTGACGGTGATGTCCCGAGCAAAGTAAGGGCCACATCTGTGGTAGATTTCCCAGTTACCCCTTGCCGGCAGCAGCAGCGGCACGTCCCGGAGCACAGGCTTTTCATCGAACACGTTGCAGACGAGGATGCCACGCCAGAGATCAACCCAGCCAACGGCGCCGCCTCCGAGCGTGATCGCCTTGGTCGTCTCATGAAACCGCTTGGGCTCCTCCACCGGGCAGACGGTGTCCCTCAGTGGCTCCTCCACCGACACCACCCTAGCAGTCCACCCCTCGCCGGCCCTGGACGAGCGGTAGAGGTAAAGGTTGAAGGACATCTGCGGCTCGTCGGTGAAGTAATCATCGATGTTCCTGAGAGCGGCGATGGCGTACTCATCATCCTCACCGCAGCGCAGGAGGGCGACCTCGCTGTCGTGGAAGAGATTGGGGTAGGGGTGCGGGAGAAGCTGGAGCGAGGGGCGGCGAGGGTGCGCCGTGTAGAGGAAGTAGTCGAAGAGGCGCTCGCCGGCGACGGCCAGGGGGTCGACGCAGAGGCGGAAGAGGACGAGGTCGGCCTCCGCGCCGATCAGCGTGGGATCCTCCACGAAGTCGGCGGGCACCAGGCCGGGGCAGTGGACGCAGAAGTGGGAGACGTGGGGCGGAGCGGCGGTGCAGAAGGTCACCTCGACGGGCTGGCCGTTGCTCCCCAAGGTCTTGGCGAAGGTGGCGTTGCCGCGTTTAGCGATGTATCCCGCGGTGTCGAGGAGGACCCAGCTCGGGGCGCCCTCGGCGACGGGGAGGATAGGCGGACTGACGACGGCGGTCATGGCGTGCGACCGGCCGGGTCGATCGACGATGGAATCGGAGGGGAAAAAGAGGAATTTTTGGGTCTAGGGTTAGCAGTGGCGGCTGGCAAAGAGATGAGAGGAGAGGAAGTGAGTGGGGAGGGGATAGTTTTTTTTTAGGGTGGGGTGGGGAGGGAGAGTCCGGGGCGCTCATGTTTTAGTGGGCTGCCTATTAAACTGGTTTTGGAAAGCTTTTATGGATCGGTTTTAAACTTTTCATTATTTTTCTTCTGTTTTTCTGTTTTGTTTTTTTATTGGTCTACTTTTTTTGCTTTTTTTTAATACATGACTATTTTTCAGTGCCCATTTCTGCATTTTCCGTACAAACGTGGGACGCATTTTTGTACATGGTAAACTTTTTTAAATACATATTGAATATTATTTAAAATACATATTTTGACTACATGTTAAACATTCTTCAAAAACATGTTGAAATTTTTCTTTGAGTGGCAAGAAACATTTTTTTAAACTACACAAACAGTTTTTTTTTTCATTATATAACTTGTTCCTTTTAAATGTCACAACCATATTTTTGAAATGCGTGAATATTTTTTCAAATAGGAAAGCTTGAAGCGCCAGTGCATAGCGGAGTCAGGGTAGATCAAATTTGACATAGGATGAGTTCATAAAAAGAGATCTGATGGACTATAATATCACCAAAGACTTAACCATGGACATGGATGTGTGGAATTAAGTAGGCTATCCAGGTGCTGGAACCATGACTTGTTTTCGGACTTTCGGTATCTTATGAGTTTAACTCTAGCCTACCCAACTTATTTGGGACCAAAAAAATAAGCGAACAAAACCTGTATATTTTTGTACAAGCATTGTTGGCCAAACCCTAATCTGATTTACACTATTGGACTATACGGTCTAGATCTAGCGGACTGTCCGCTGATGCATTTTTCCACTTCTTCCCCAAACCTATATACCCCTTCACCACTCAGTAGAGGAGTTGACCACTCCATATACACTTGATCAAATGTCCAAATCTAAGAAGAGGCTCCCTCTCACTTCCCTACCACTGGATCAAAGATTTCTTGGGGGATTCTTGAGAATTTTGAGAGAGATTTCACACAAGCATATCAAATCCTCCAGTCTCTTTTGACCAAAGTGATTCATGATTTGAGCTGGTCTTTAGCATTTCCCTTTTGTTTTTGTTGCTCTTGGAGGTTGGAAACTCTCCAAGGAGATAGGATTACTCCAGCGAGGAATCAACTTGTGATTTACACCCGGAAGGTTTGTGAAGGTTTGAAGGTTGATGTCCTGCAAGCGTACATGATTTAGTTATAGACTTTTCGAAGTAAGAGCAACGATCTCATAGGGAGCACATGAATTGAACTTTGTCTCTTGTAGTGACTTGTAATATCGCGCCTGCAAGTTAGTTGTGATAAAAAACAAAGCGGAAATGAGAGGTTAACTTATGGTCGGTTTCGGCTAGGGCGTTGCGGGGCGGTGCATATTAAATCATGCTTCAACCAATTCTTCCAAAAATCTTGGTAGGGGAGGGGGGCATGTCCCCCTTCCTAAAATTCCAAAATGGTTTCCACTTTGTATTGAATACTAATGCTCTAGCACTTTAATGCTATTTCCAGACTACTTCTTAGAATTATGACAATGTTTAAACTAAATTATCTCCCTCCTTGCCAGATTACTTTACATATAATATATTTTTAAAGTAAACTTTATAAATTTTTACCAAGTTTCTAAATCCTTGCCATGTCCCCTGCAAAGTAAATTTTGTCATAATTTTCGGTCATGAACTTGAAAACATTTTGTAGAAGCATAGAAACTTGCTTTGTCATTCTGTGGGTGTGGTATAAACCCTCCGCGTTGTTGTGTGCCACTTGTACCGCAGAACCCCCTAGCTCACAAAGGCACCCCACTGGTACCCTCTCAATGTTGAAGATCTTCCTCGCCTCAGGATCCCCTCCCCCCCCCCCTACACACAGGTCATGTGGTGGCAAAGTGGGACATACCCGTCATACTCGCAGGAGTAGCAGATATGCTGCTCTTCATCTGTTGGTAGAGACATTGTGGCTTCTCCATCTCGGCATCCACTCCGACGCGCTCGTCGTGGCCCCTTTCTAAAATTCCAAAAAAAATGCACCACATATTTAATTTTAGCACTGTTTTGATGATGTTTAGACTAAATTATACCCCCTCCTTGCCAAAAAAAGCATTACCTATGAGAAGCAGTAGCTAGCTCATAGCGTGCTAAAATTATAGTAAATTGTACGTGCTTTGCACGTCATTTAAATATATATAAAAAGCATGGAAAAATACATTTGAATATGTATTTCTTTTTCTAGAATCATACTGAACAAGATCCAACTTGATTCTTACCTCTTTAGAATCCAGATTGTTCTAGCCTCTTTTTGTTAGAGTATCAAATAAGTACGTGGATAGATACTTCTAGAACACATGAGATGATAGAGTTGGGTTTTGAATTAGAAGGCCACATGGCAGTATCCTATGAGTTAAAAACTATATCCAATGGATGATAATGTTCGGATTTGCCATCTCTTAACTGTCGGATGGGCATATCCAACGATTAATATTTGAAGCTATTAGCATACTATATAGTGGTATAAAAATATGTGGTACTCTCAGATAATGCATTTGAAGGGGACATTTAGGTATAGCTGGCACGGTAAATATAGGACAGTACTTTTTTTTATGGTAATATAGGACAGTACTAGCTTTGAAGGGGCCACGTATTTTTTTGGTTTCTTATCCTCACCTAGAAAGACCTATAGAACCCGGCTCGAGCGAGGATACTCTTGTACTCCGAACGCCCGATAAATATAAAACATTTTTGTAAGCTATGTTTGGGACGCAGAAAATAGCATAGTGTGTTTGGTTAGAGCTTCTTCAACAGCGGCGCTAGAAATCATGCGTGGGAAATAGGCGTTTTAGCGCGCACGGAGTGGTTTCGCGCTCTCCAACAGATGCGGGAGATTTCGACGTGAGGCAAAGAAGCGCGCGCGAGAAAAAACGGCCCGGCGTGCGGTAGTTTTGGCGCGCGGCGTGCGGCGCGCTCTATAAAACACGCGCTTGAGCCATCACAACCGCACACTCGAGCGCCCGACCGCCCCCTTCTTCCCCCCGCCGCCCTCTTCTTCCTTGCATCCGTCGCCCCGCCGCCGACATGCCGTCGGAGCAGCTCCGGCTACCGCAGCGTCCGCATCCCCCCTTCCGACGTGTTCGACGCGGAGATCCGCTCCGATGGCACGCGTCTCAGTCTCGAGACGTTCGAGACCGCACACGAGGCCGCTCGAGCGTACATGATAACCCACCAGTATAAGGGATCGTTTGTAGCCTTCTTCAATAAATAAGAGTGTCAAACCCAACAAGGAGCTAAAGGCATAACAATATTCCCTCAAGTTCTATCGACCACCGATACAACTATAGGCACACTTAACGCTTGCTTTATCTTTATGAAACTATTTTGTAGGAGTGATGCTAGAACTACTTTGCAAGAATAAAATTACGAGTACTTTGCGAGATAATAAAAGTTAGTTGTTTAGTAAAAAGGTTTTTGTCAACAAGAAAGTTATTTGTCCCTAGGCAATCGATAACTAGACTGGTAATCATTCTTGCAATTTTATATGAGGGAGAGGCATGAGCTAACATATTTTCTCTATTTGGATGATATGCACTTATGACTGGACCCCTAGCAAGCATCCACAACTACTAAAGATCATTAAGATCATAAAACCCAACCATAGCATTAAGTATCAAGTCCTCTTTACTCCCATACGCAATAGCCCACTTACTCGGGTCTGTGTATTATGTCACTCACGCTACCCACTATAAGCGAATTATGAACGTATTGCAACACCCTACAGCGGGGACCCCTCACATTTGCGCGACACTTAGGGCCCCATTGGACAGCACCATACATAAAATATACATTCATACCAACCAAGATCACGATTAACTCATAGGACAAAACGGATCTACTCAAATATCATAAGATAACTATAGATCATTGGGAAATAATTATGGAGTTGAGCATCATGTTTAAGTAGATATTACAGCGGAGAGAAGGGGTGTTACACCGCTACATAGAGGGGGGAAAGTTGGTGTTGACAGTAGCAAGATTGTTGATGTAGATCGCCATCACGATCCTTGCCCCAGCGGCACTCCGGCGCCACCGGAGAGAGAGGGGGACAGAGCCCCATCCTCCTTCTTCTTCTTCTTCCTTGGCCTCCCCCTAGATGGGAGGAGAGTTCCCCCTTTGGTCCATGGCCTTGATGGCGGCGGAGGGGCCGGAGCCTCTCCGAGATTGGATCTTCCTCTCTGTTCTCTTCTATTTCCCATTCCCCAGATCTGGCTGAAAACTGTTTCTTATATTCCCGGAGATCCGTAACTCCGATTGCGCTGAGATTTTAACACGATTTTTTTTCCGAATATAAGCTTCCTTGGGCCCGAAGTAAAGCTTCAACCGACGTTCGAGGAGGGCACAACCAACCACCACGCGCCAGGGGCCTGGGGCGTGCCCTGGTGTCTTACGGTCACTGTGAGACCCCGTTGCATTGATTCCAAGTCCCAAAAATCACATACATTCCAAAATAATTCTTCGTAAAATTTTATTGCATTTGAACTTCGTTTGATATGGATATTCTGCCAAAACAAAAAGCATTCAAAAAAAAGGAACTGGCACTGGGCACTGGATCAGTAGGTTAGGCCAATAAATCATATGAAATGTTGCCAAAAGTATGTGAAAGTTGTATAATATTGGAACGAAACAAACTAAAATTATAGATACGACAAAGACATATCAGTACGACGCGGTGATACGTCTCCAATGTATATATAATTTTTGATTGTTCCATGCTATTATATTACCTGTTTTGGATATTTATGGGCTTTACTTTACACTTTTGTATCATTTTGGGACTAACCTACTAACCTGAGGCCTAGCCCGTATTGCTGTTTTTTTTGCCTATTTCAGTGTTTCGGAAAAAAGGAATATCAAACGGAGTCCAAACGGAATGAAACCTTCGGGAGCGTGATTTTTGGAACAAACGTGATCCAGAGGACTTGGAGTGCAAGTCAAGAAGCTCCCGAGGCGGCCACGAGGATGGAGGACGTGCCCCATATCTCGTGGGCCCCTCGGGCGCCCACCGACGTACTTCTTCCTCCTATATATACCCATATACCCTGAAACCATCGGGGGAGCAACCGAAAAACTATTTCTGCCACCGTAACCTTCTCTATCCGCGAGATCCCATCTTGGAGCCGTCGCCGGCGTTCTGCCGGACGGGGAATCCACCACGGAGGGCCTCTACATCAACCCCAAGGCCTCTCCGATGAGTTGTGAGTAGTTTACCACAGACCTTCGGGTCCATAGTTATTAGCTAGATGTCTTCTTCTCTCTTTTTGGATCTCAATACCATGTTCTCCCCCTCTCTTGTGGAGATCTATTTGATGTAACTCTTTTTGCGGTGTGTTTGTCAAGATCCGATGAATTGTGGGTTTATGATAAAGTTTATCTATGAGAAATATTTGAATCTCCTCTGAATTCTTTTATGTATGATTGAGTTATCTTTGGAAGTCTCTTTGAATTATCGGTTTGGTTTGGTCTACTAAATTGATCTTTCTTGCCATGGGAGAAGTGCTTAGCTTTGGGTTCAATCTTGCGGTGTCTTTTCCCAGTGACAGCAGGGGCAGCAAGGCACGTATTGTATTGTTGCCATCGAGGATAAAAAGATGGGGTTTATATCATATTGCATGAGTTTATCCCTCTACATCATGTCATCTTTCTTAAAGCGTTACTCTATTCTTATGAACTTAATACTCTAGATGCATGCTGGATAACGGTCGATGTGTGGAGTAATAGTAGTAGATGCAGGCAGGAGTCGGTCTACTTGTCACGGATGTGATGCCTATATACATGATCATGCCTAGATAATCTCATAATTATTCGCTTTTCTATCAATTGCTTGACAGTAATTTGTTCACCCACCGTAATACTTATGCTATCTTGAGAGAAGCCTCTAGTGAAACCTATGGCCCCGGGTCTATCTTTTATCATATAAGCTTTCAATCTACTTTTATTTGCATCTTTATTTTTCCAATCTATATCATAAAATACCAAAAATATATTTATCTTATCATATTATCTCTATCAGATCTCACTTTCGCAAGTGGCCGTGAAGGGATTGACAACCCATTTATCGTGTTGGTTGCGAGTTCTTTGTTTGTTTGTGTAGGTGCGTGGGCTTGTGAGGAGCCTCCTACTGGATTGATTCCTTGGTTCTCAAAAAGTGAGGAAAATACTTACGCTACTGTGCTGCATCACCCTTTCCTTTTCAAGGAAAACCAACGCAAACTCAAGACGTAGCAAGAAGGATTTCTGGCGCCGTTGCCGGGGAGGTCTTCGCTCAAGTCAAGACATACCAAGTACCCATCACAAACTCATATCCCTCGCATTTACATTATTTGTCATTTGCCTCTCGTTTTCCTCTCCCCCACTTCACCCTTGCCGTTTTATTCACCCTCTCTTTCCCAATCTCCTCTCTCTTTCGCTTGTCTCTCTGTTTGCTTGTGTCTCCATGTGCCTTCTATGTGCTTGCATCTTTGCTTGCTAAAAATCTATTGATATGGATCCACTTAAAGTGTTCTACTGGGATCATCTTCGATCCTTATGCGCTCGTGCTGAAACCCCAACTAGCCTAGTTGATGGGAAATCTTTAGATGAGCATGCTCATTTTGTGCGTCACTGTTTGTCTGAAAAAGGGAGACTCTTATGGGATCAAATAAACAGATTGATGTGTTATGCTTGGGATCTTTGTGAAATTTGTGATTTGACTTGTTGCTCTAAGAACCCTAAAAAACACCTTCCCTACCTATGTGAGTTTAATGAAAATGAAATCTTATCTTCTTATGCAAAGGGTGTTTATAGTTACTATGATATCGAACAAATTGAAGAATTTGTTGCTTTAAAGGGTGATTATGAAGTTGCTTCTTTGTTTGAAAAGTATGATATTACTCTCTACGAATCTGAAAATTTTGACATACTTAAATATTGCTATGAAAACTATGCTCATAATGTCTATGTCAAAAAATTTATTAAGAGAATGAATGGTGCCTCGGAAGAAAATAATGATATGCATGAATATATAGATAATGATTCCGATGATTTGATTGAAATATCCCTTGATGAACATGATGCTTGCTATTCTTGTGGCCATGATGCCAATATTTATGAAGATGAATTTGCTATAGTTCCTTATGTTAAACATGAGATCATTGCTATTGCACCCATACTTGGTAGTTCCTTCAATGAAAAGCATGATTGCAATGATTTTACTATAAATTCTATTGATGTCAATTGTGCTAATAATATGCAAAACCCTAAGCTTGGGATGCTAGTTTTGCTATGTTTACTACTTGTTGCAATGATCATGATTGGGGTGATTCTTCTTATGTTTTTGAGAAATTATTTAAGCCCCATGATGCATATGAGATTGATAATAGTGTTTACAATATTATTGAAAGTGGGTTTGGAAGAGTGTCAACTTTAGATCCCACATATTTGGATTTTGATCAATCTTATGAAATTTTTGATAAAAGTGGGCTTGGAGAGGTCATGACTTTAGTTAATGTTAATCCCACTATTTTGGAAGAGTGTCAACTTTGCATGCATGTGGATCGTGTTGAGAATATGTTTTGTGATAGCTATATTGTTGACTTTTCTTATGATCCTACATATAATTATTATGAGAGAGGAAAATATGGTTGTAGAAATTTTCATGTTACTAAATTACCTCTCTTCATGTTGAGATTGCTATCATCTCTTTGTTCTTCCTTACATATGCTAGTTTTTGCTCGCCTTAATAATTTGTTTGCTTACAAGATGCCTATGCATAGGAAGTATGTTAGACTTAGATGTGTTTGTCACATGTTTTATGTTGCTCTCTTTATGCTTCGATTCTTGTCTTTCATGTGAGCATCATTGAAATCTCAATGCCTAGCTAAAAAGGATTTAAACAATAGCGCTAGTTGGGAGGCAACCCAATTTTATTTATGCTTTTTGTTTTTGTTTCAGTTTAGTAATAAAATTTGCATCTACTTTCTGTTTAGATGTGTTTTCATGTTTTATTTAGTGTTTGTGCCAAGTAGAACCTATAGGATAACCTATGGTATGAGTTAATTTGATTCTGCTGAAAAATAGAAACTTTGCGCTCATGAGAAAAAATTCAATAAATCACAGAAACGTGTTTTTGCGTTGATTCTTTTTGCTGTAGATCAATAGACAAATTTCCTAGGACGTCCTATTCTGGTAGGATTTTTGGAGTTCCATAAGTAACCAAAAGTTATAGATTGCTACAAACTTTTCTATTTTTGACAGATTCTGCCTTTCGTCTGTTGTTTGCTTATTTTGATCCATCTATGGCTAGTATGTAAGGGTATGAACCATAGAGAACTTGAAATATAGTAGGTTTAACACCAATATAAATAAAGAATGAGTTCATTACAGTACCTTATGTGGTGGTTTTTTTTCTTGCACTAACGGAGCTTATGAGATTTCCTGTTGAGTTTTGTGTTGTGAAGTTTTCAAGTTCCGGGTAAAGATTTGATGGACTATGGAATAAGGAGTGGCAAGAACCTAAGCTTGGGGATGCCCATGGCACCCCAAGATATTCAAGAATAGCCAAAAGCATAAGCTTGGGGATGCCCCGGGAAGGCATCCCCTCTTTCCTCTTCATTCATTGGTAACTTTACTTGGAGCTATATTTTTATTTGCCACATGATATGTGTTTTGCTTGGAGCATCTTGTATGTTATTAGTCTTTGCTTTTTAGTTTACCACAATCATCCTTGCTGTACACACCTTTTGGGAGAAGCCCACTTGATTGAAATTTATTAGAATAACTCTATGTGCTTCACTTATATCTTTTGAGCTAGATAATTTTTGCTCTAGTGCTTCACTTATATCTTTTAGAGCATGACGGCGGCCTAATTTTGAAGAAATTGTTGATCTCTCATGCTCCACTTATATTATTTTGAGAGTCTTTTAGAACAGCATGGTATTTGCTATGGTTATAAAATTGGTCCTAGAATGGTAGGCATCCAAGTTGGTTATAATAAAAATATCATAGAAAGTGCATTAAACACTAGGATCAATTTGATGCTTGATAATTGTTTTGAGATATAAAGGTAGTAATGTTAGAGTCATGCTAGTGGGTAATTATGAAATTGAGAAATACTTGTGTTGAAGTTAGCAAGTCCCGTAGCATGCACGTGTGGTAAAAGTTGTGTGACAAATTTATTGCATGAAGTACTCTTTGATTGTCTTCCTTATGAGTGGCAGTCGGGGACGAGCGATGGTCTTTTCCTACCAATCTATCCCTCTAGGGGCATGCGTAGTAGTACTTTGCTTCGAGGGCTAAGTAGATTTTTGCAATAAGTATATGAGTTCTTTATGACTAATGTGAGTCCATGGATATACGCACACTCACCTTTCCACTTTGCTAGCCTCTATTATTGTAAGTGCATCTAGTGCCCCTTAGTGATTTTGGTGTATTGAAGACTTATAGGTTAAGGGACTAATGCGTTTGTGAGTGTACACAGGTCTATAAGTCTATGAGGAGTTTGATATTTACAGAGAAAGTCGACCCCTAAAAATGAATATATTCGACTGAAGATTTTGGTATTCCTGAAGACTTTCATGAAGACTTTGAAAAGTGAAGAAATTGGTGTATCCGTGAAGACTTGATATTCATGCGAGGAATATGAAGCTTGAAGACTTTCGTTTTTATAGTTTTGTTTTTCTCTTTCTTGAGTCATAGGAAACACCGTACTGTTAAAGGGGGTCGAGGAAATACTAAGGAAAAATTTCCATGTGATGCTCAACTCAAAATCCTACACCTATCAAACCCTTCGAGTGAAGCCTTTGGAAATCTCATACAGTTCAGTCAATTTCTTCAGTGACAGAGACGAAGTTCTTCTGGTCGCTGAGGAATTTGTTCTGACTGAGGAGTTAGGAATTCGCTAGTGCGGATTGCCTACACAGTGAGGAACATGATAGCCCTGAGGAATTTGACAGTCAAATTTCCGACCGTTGCTGTGCTGCGCGCCAGCTGTCCCAAAATATCTTATCCACCTAACGGTCATATCAGACAAGGGCATTTATGTCTTATCATGTCGGGCTGCTCCCTAGGCTATAAATAGCCGCCCCCTACAACCACTAGCTGGTTGGCTGCTCCAAGAGAAACTGACACTTGTCAATTGAGAGCAACCCATCCTCCGAGGACTTTGAGCAAAAATCATCGAGTGAGGAAAAACCCAAACCCAAACACCTACAAACTCCAAAGTGATTGAGCATCACTGAAGAGATTGATCCTGCGTGGATCCGACGCTTGTTACCTTTAAAGACTGTGCTTCTTCCAGACGGTTAGGCGTCATGGTCTAGAGCATCCAAGAGGAATTGTGGATCGCCGAGTGACCGAGTCTGTGAAGGTTTGGAAGTCGCCTGAAGACTTACCACGAGTGATTGGACGAGGTCTGTGTGACCTTAGTTCAAGGAGAATACGGTGAGGACTTGGTGTCCTGAGCTGCGTGCTCAGCGACTGGGTGTCCGGGACTGTGTGTCCTCGAGTTTAAATACTCAGCAGCTCCAACCAGACGTACAACTGAGATAGCTGTTGGAACTGGTCTACCAAATCATCGTCTTCATCAACCTTACTGGTTCTATTTCCTCAACTCTTTCATTTCCTCATTACTGTGTTGAGTGATTATTCATATCTGTGTTTGAAGACTTTGACTGAAGACTTTCTCAATTTCCTCAGTTCAATTTCTTCAGTCTGTTTGTCTTCATCTTGTGTTATCATGTGTTTACGCTTCCTGTACTTTGTGCTTGTCTTCATTTCATCATGATGACTATGTCTGTATCCTGTTATGCTTATTTCTGAGTACTTATTCCGCTGCTAGTAGTTCTTCGCTAAGGAATTTCCTCACCGGCAAATTCCTCAGTGAAGAATTCATAAAAATTGCCTATTCACCCCCCCTCTAGTCGATATAACGCACTTTTAATTGGTATCAGAGCAAGGTACTCCCTTGTTCTGTGTGATTTTGGTTTAACCACCTGGAGTTCTAGTTATGTCGACTGCAGGTATGATCAAGGTCTCCGTTGGGTGTCCTACCTTCGATGGCACGGACTATCCCTACTGGAAGAATAAGATGCGAATGCATCTTGAAGCAATTGACAACGATCTCTGGTACGTTGTGAAAAATGTTGTTCCCTCAGTCACACCTTCCCTGAATGCTGCTGATGTGAAGAGATTCAAGCAACTCGATTCTCAAGCGAAGAATATCATATGTGGTCATCTGAGTAAAGGGCAGTATGGTAGAGTGAGTGCTTTGGAAACTGCTAAGCTTATCTGGGATAGGCTCTCCAAAGTAAACGAAGGAATCTCAACTCAACATGACTCTCGTGTTGACGTTCTTCGCAATCTCTTCAACCGCTTCAAAAGACTCGACAATGAAAATGTTCAGCAAACCTTCGATCGCCTCACTGACATCTCAAATGAGCTTCAAGCACTTGGCGCCACTGACATCACCGACAATGAGGTGGTGAAGAAATTGTTGAGATTGCTAGATTCTTCATTTGATACTCTGGCACTGATGATACAAGAGCGTGCTGACTACAAGTCATTGGATCCCGCTGATATCCTCGAGAGGCTAAATACTCATGAGTTCCAGCTTGCTGAAAAGAGAGATCTCTATGGTTCAAACTATGGCAAAACACGTGCCCTGAAGGCCAAGGCTGTGTCTGAATCTGAATGTGAAGACTCTCGTAGTAGCCTTGGTGATCCTGAAGAATTAATCCAGGAGCTAGCACTGCTCGTGAAGAAGTTCCATAAGTTCTCAAGACGTGGTCGCTTTGGAAAATCCTCAAGAAGCAGTGACTCCTCATCAAGTGACTATAAGAGAAGGCTATGCCACAAATGCAAGAAGCCTGGTCACTACATTCAAGATTGTCCTCAGTGGGACAAGGAATTAAAGAAGAAGAAATACAAGGATTACAGTTCTGATGATGCCAAGAAGAAGAAGAAATCTTCAAAGTCTTCATCATCAAAATCCTCAAAGTCTTCATCTCACAAGAAGAGCAGCTCCAAGAAGGCTCAGGCATTCATTGGCAAGGAAATGGACTCTGAAGCTGAATCTGAAGAACATGAGGAAGAGGAGGCATCCGAGGAATCTGAGTCAGGTGTGGCAAGTCTAGCTCTTGCTACCGCATTTGTCAGCAAGTCTATCTTCAACTTTGAAGAAAACGGTAACACCAACAACGCTAATGAAGATAATGATGACTACGCTCCCACCTATTGCTTCATGGAAAAAGGTGCCAAGGTAACAAAATACCCCTCCTTTGAATCTAGTGAGGATGAATCTGATGATGCAGGGCTGAAGGAATTGTATATGACAGGCATGTACAAAAGCCTCAAAGGGCATCAGACTCTTTGTGATGTGCTCAAAAAGCAGATCCTCAACAGAAACCCTAGGAAAGAGGGTATTGCCTTTGAAAGGAAACTCAATGCTGATGGAACATATTGGAAGCCTGAGCAGTACCCCAAAACCTCATGGGTTGCTGCAAAAGGGACCTCCAGTTGATCCATCTAACTTATCTGGCTTTACATGTGAATCTCCTCATTCTTCTGATGAGTCATTTGACTCCAACTATAAACTGTTCAAAAATCAGAATGGTGAAGTATTTGCTAGATATGTTGGCACTAACTGCAGGAACGGTTCCCCTATGAAGAAAATCTGGGTTCCCAAAAGTTATGTTGAAAGTCTTCAGGTGAATGTCCTCATGACACCACCAGTGAAGAACAGGAGCCCTAGATCCAATTCTTCATATGGACCTAATTCTTCACATGGATCAAATTCCTCAAATGGATCAAAGTCCTCATATGAACATCATCGTGCTAACCCTTCTGTTTCGCAGGGTAGAGCTAAGGGCTATGAATATGCGCATTATTCTTCAAATCATTATGTTCATAAGTCCTCGAAGAATTCCTCTGCTTATTCATATGCATACCCTAACCCCTCTTATGTGAAACGCAATGGATTGGCTTCTATGCCACCATTCTCATATGGTGCTCGCAGAGTGATGAACTCTTTGCCACCCCTTCAGATGTGGGTGGTGAAGAAAAAGAACTAATTTCTTCTGCAGGGTCAGGTCTCCAAACGTGCTTTAACGTCTGATGAATTTGCTGGGGGCCTGACAAAAATTGCCTGAAAGGACGCAGGCGAATCATGATGAAATGAACTTTCATTTCACACGTCCTCACACTGCTTATCTGTGCTATTGCTTGATGAAATTGAATTGATGAATTTGATGTCATATTCTTCACTGATGAAGTATATGAGTTCGTAAGATGCACTAATTCATCTGCAGGATGATCAGCCCAAAGCAAACGAGTGGGTTCTCGATAGTGGATGTACAAATCACATGACTGGTGACAAGAATCTATTGATGGATGCTCCTTTATCACCATCACATCTGAAGCATATCATCTTCGCTGACAAAGGCAAAAGTCAGGTATTGGGTCTAGGTAAGGTTTCGATCTCAAAGGATTGACACATGGACAAAGTCATGCTTGTCGAGTCCTTAGGATACAACCTCATGTCTGTCTCAATGCTTTGTGATCTCGATATGGTTGTTGTCTTTGGAAGATATTGTTGTGTTGTGATCATGGAAGCTGGCCATTCCAAAGTCTTCGAAGGCTTTAGGAGAGGAGATCTGTATATTGTTGATTTCTCTATAGGACCACAACCAGCCGTGTGCTTATTTGCAAAAGCTTCAGAAGGCTGGCTATGGCATCGACGACGTGGTCACGCTGGCATGAGGAATCTGAACACGCTTGCAAAGAAGAAGCATGTCATTGGCATTGAAAATGTCAAATTCCTCAAGGATCACTTATGCGGAGCTTGTGAAGCAGGAAAGATGACAAAGGCCAAGCATCCAGCGAAGACTATCATGACCACTACTCGTCCATTTGAATTGCTTCACATGGATCTCTTTGGTCCTAATCATTATTCTGTTGTTTCAAATGATGCATCTCTATATGGCTTTGTTATTGTTGATGACTATTCTCGTTACACATGGGTACACATTGTCACTTACAAACATGAAGTGCAGGAAATCTTCAAATGATTTTCCTCGAGGGCTTCAACAAACTTTGGTGTGAAGATCAAGCACATCAGAACTGACAATGGGACCGAGTTCAAGAATTCCAGTCTTGATGGCTATCTTGATGAACTTGGTATTACTTATGAGTTATCTGCTCCTTATACTCCTCGGCAGAATGGCGTTGTGGAGCGCAAGAACAGAACCCTTGCTGAAATGGCTCGCACTATGCTTGATGAATACAAAACGCCTCGTCGTTTTTGGATTGATGCAATTGATACTGCGTGCCACATCATCAATCGGGTATATCTTCACAAATTCTTCAAGAAGACTGCCTATGAACTCCTCACTGACAAGAAACCCAATGTGAGTTATTTCAAAGTCTTCGGTGCTAAATGTTGGATTAGAGATCCTCATCACAATGCTAAATTTGCACCGAAAGCACATGAAGGTTTTATGCTTGGTTACGGAAAGGACTCGCACACCTATAGAGTCTTCAACAACGTTCTTCACAAGGTTGTTGAAACTGTAGATGTGCGGTTCGATGAAACTAATGGCTCGCAAAGAAAGCACCTACCTTCTGTAATAGATGAACCAGCACATGAGGATTCTATCAAATTCAAGGCTACTTAGGATGTTATTCCTACCGAAGAATCTACTGAAGAATTCATTCCAGAACATGAAGAAAATCGAGCTGGTACACCTGATGAAAATGCTGAAGAAAATGGTGCTGAAGAAAATGCTGATCAAATTCCTCAACGACAACCAGCTCATCCTCGCATTGCAAAAGAAGTGCAAGTGGAAAAGATCATCGATGACATTCGAGCGCCAGGTCCTCTCACACGCTCAAAAGCTTCACATTTATCTAACTTTTGTGGGCACTATGCTTTTGTCTCTATTACAGAGCCCACTAAGGTAGATGAAGCATTTCTGGAGCCTGAGTGGATTCAGGCCATGCAAGAAGAATTACATCAGTTCGAGCTCAACAATGTCTGGGAACTGGTCAAACGTCCAGATCCTCGCAAACATAATATCATCGACACAAAGTGGATCTACCGCAACAAGCAAGATGAAAATGGCCTTGTGGTGAGGAATAAGGCACGACTTGTAGCTCAAGGCTACACACGGGTTGAAGGAATTGATTTCGATGAAACTTTTGCACCTGTTGCTAGACTTGAGGCTATTCGCATATTACTTGCTTATGCTAACCATCATAATATTATCTTACAACAAATGGATGTGAAAAGTGCATTCCTCAATGGTAAGCTTGAGGAAGAAGTATATGTTGCTCAACCCCCAGGTTTTGAAGATCCAAAGAATCCTGACAAAGTCTTCAGACTCAACAAGGCCCTGTATGGCCTCAAGCAGGCCCCTCGGGCGTGGTATGACACTTTGAAGGAATTCTTCATGAAGAATGGCTTCACACCCGGTTCACTCGACCCTACTCTCTTTACTAAATCTTATGATGGTGAACTATTTGTGTGCCAAATATACGTTGATGATATTATCTTTGGCTGTACTGACCAACGTTATAGTGATGAATTTGCCTATATGATGAGTGAAGAATATCAAATGTCTATGATGGGAGAGTTGAAATTCTTCTTAGGTCTTCAAATTCGTCAACAGCACAATGGCATATTCATATCTCAGGAGAAATACCTCAAGGAAGTTCTGAGGAAATTCGGCATGCAAGATTGTAAAGGCGTCAAAATTCCTATGCCCACAAATGGCCATCTATGCACTGATGAAAATGGTATTGACTTCGATCACAAGGTATACCGCTCCATGATTGGTTCGTTATTGTACTTATGTGCATCTAGGCCAGATATAATGCTTAGTGTTTGCATGTGTGCCCGATTTCAAGCTGCACCGAAGGAATCACACCATAAGGCTGTGAAGCATATTCTTCGATATCTAGCTCACACACCAACACTAGGATTATGGTACCCCAAGGGCTCTACTTTTGATCTCATTGGATATTCTGACTCTGACTATGCTGGTGATCATGTGGACCGCAAGTCAACATCTGGTACTTGTCATTTCCTCGGATGGTCCTTGGTCTGTTGGTCCTCGAAGAAACAGAACTGCATATCACTGTCTACTGCAGAGGCTGGATACATTGCTGCTGGTTCTTGCTGTGCTCAACTGTTATGGATGAAGCAAACCCTCAAGGACTACGACATCAACGTGAAGAATGTGCCTCTCCTCTGTGATAATGAGAGTGCCATCAAGATTGCTCACAACCCAGTTCAGCACTCGAAGACAAAGCACATTCAGATTCGTCGTCATTTTCTTCGTGATCATGTGTTGAAGGGCGACATCTCCATCGAGCACGTGAAGACTGAAGAACAGCTAGCCAATATCTTCACAAAGCCCTTGGATGAGAAGAGATTTAGCAATTTGCGGTGTGAGCTAAATATCTTAGAATCTTTGAATGTTCTTTGAAAAGGACACACATCCTGACACTTATGCAAAATTGATGACTTAGATGTGCAACACATGAAGAAACGTTTTTCTTCAATCAATGAAGAATAACACTCTAAGTGTGAAGAAATTAATGAAGAATTTGATTCTCAGAACCCTACGACAATTGTACGCGGTGTCTGAAATCATCATTCTTATACGGTGGGTCACGCCACCACCAAAGTTGAAAATTTTCATTTTTGAAATTCCTCAGTGTTCAAAATTCTTCAGTTTTTCAAATTCTTCAACTTTGCAAAATCTTCACTGGTTCCGATGTTTTTCTTCATTGGCTATATATATATATATATATATATATATATATATATATATATATATATATATATATATATATATATATATATATATATATATATATATATGAGTTTATGTCCTATACAGCATTCACTTATGGCTATTTCTTCAAGTTGCATTTTTTGCTAAGTGAATGTGATCGGACCCTTTCCCCTCTATGCTACACTTAACCCAATCTATTCACAAATTCTTCATGTGCGTTCTATTTGAAACTCGTTCAAAATCTTCACTGTGTCCTTGTCAGCTGAAGAATTTGTGAACGGAATTTAAAGCTTATCTTATCCAAATTTTCGGTTTTACCGCTCAAACCGTTCCGTATCCCAGGATAGACTAATCTATTCACCCACGATCTAACACGATCTCCACTTCTCAGTACGTGGGTGACATATGTCAAGCGAATGAGAAGGGTCAGGGACACGTTCGTCCTAAATCTTCGAGCGAACAGTTTTTCACTACGACTATAAATACCCCCTCTCCCCTTCCTCACTTCCTTTACTCCACTCGACCGCTCTCTCTCTCGCTCGAGCTTCTCAAACCCTAGCGCCGCCGCTACTCCATCGTCGCCGGTGAGGAAGAGCTTCACTGCCTCGACCTCGTCGCCGTCGTACTTGCACCGACCGCGGAAATCTTCACTCCGCCGCCGCCGTAGCTGTCTTCCTCCGCCAAGTTAGGGCGTGGAAGATCTACACCGACGAACTTCACTGTTCTACTTCTCAGTTCGTCATGTTCTTCATCTAGGGTAATTAAAAGTTACTTTTACTGCCCTCTTTTGATTCGAAATTTCACAAAAAAAATCTTCAAAGGTGTTTTATTCTGCAAATCCTCACACGCAAAACACCTCACTAGTCATCTGTTCTTGATTCGTTTCTCTAAGCATCGTTTTTTTCAAGATTCCTCAATTGTGTGGATCTTTGATCTATACAACTCTGGAACCTAAGACAAAGAACGCTTAGTGAAATTCTTCAAGGCTCATCTGGTCAAATTCCTCAAACTTGTTCTTTTTGAAAAACCTTCTAAGAACGCATATGACCTCTCCAAATTCCTCGCAACTATACTCTGTTCACAGGTACTCATGTCCGTTGCTGAATCACTAGGTTCTCATCAACTTAACTCATCCGCAGCGTTCCTTGAAGAAAAGTTGCATACTTCTTCAGAAAATTCGATTGTTCAAATTCCTCATCTGAAGAATATGGCTGATGGTAAGAAGCCACAGAAAGCAGGAAAGAAGCCTGAGGTCATGACTGCTTTTGAAATCCCTGAGGACCTCTATACTGACTATTGCACACCTGATGAGGTCGAGTTTGGAAAAGAAAGCAAAACTCAGTGCAAGGTGCGCATACAAAGGATTGAACGGAGATGGGCAAGAGAATGGAGGGAGTATAGATATGTGACTCCGAAGTACATGAAGAAATTCGCACTTAATCCTCCATGCCCATGAGCTCCATTGGCACCTGGCCAAGAAGCTGACCCCACCAGCATCAAGCGTGGTGAGAATTTTCCTAAAGAATGGGCCAAACGCCAAGCTAAGTTGGCGAGACAAGCCAAAGAAACAGTGAAGAAATTCAATGAAGACTCTGTTGCTGCTGCTGCCACTGAGGCCTCTGTCAGGCCAAGAAAATCAATGGCAAAGAAGCCCGCTCACAAGCCAAGTGCTTCACCAACTATGCCCTCACGGCCAAGTTCCTCAGCAATGCCCTCAAGGCCAGAATCTTCAAAGCCCTCACGGCCAGTCCCTCATGCTGCTCCTGCTCCTCCAAAATCCTCAGCTCCTCCTCCAAAGTCCTCAGCTGCTCCGGCAAAGTCCTCAACACCTGTACATCTGGCCACGTGCCAAAGGACTACATGCATCTCTATTGCCTCTGGTGCCTCAGTGAGTTCCTCAGCTGCACCAAAATCTTCATCAGGCCCCACTCTGCTGAAGACAAAGGTCACGGCTGGTCGAGGTCCTCGGCCAAGTCCGAAGAAGAAACATGTTGCCTTCCAAGTGCCATCTGACGATGAAGCTGATGATGATGAACTTGCAGAAATCATTAGAGACCGACAAGAAAGGGCCGCTAGAGCCAAAGGCACAAATGTGCCACTGAAAACTCTATCTAAGGTGGCCATGATTAAATTGTCTTGGTTATTGGCCAATCCCAATCTAAATATTTATAGGTTTTTTTAGATATTCTGATGCGAACAACTACGTACGGAGCAAAATGGGTAAATTTACGCTTTAAAATATGTTTATATACATTTGTGTACGTAGTTTGTATTGAAATATCTAAAAAGGCAGTTCGTATTTACAAACGAACGGAAAGGAAGGAGTAGTCGATTTGATTGATTGATCGATTGATGGGTCTTTTTTGTTGCTGTTTTCGAGGGGAGTGAGTTTAATGTTTGGGCGATTCGATTAATGCTAGCTGCATGGAGTCGAGTCTAGTCGAAGAGTCTTTTTCTTTTCCTTTGATTGATTGATTGAGATGAGAATGATGAGAGACGTACGTACGGGAGCGTTCTTGCGCTCTACTCGGGTCGATCGTAACGTTTTTTCTCTCCCTTTTTTTTGGGAAAAGATTGTTTTCAACCGGCTGATTTCCACCGCTCCATCAGCCGCCTTTGGTGTCCGCCACGTGCCCCGGTGGTCCTGTCTCACTCCCCACGTCCCAACCTTATCCATCCTCTCCACCGAGAATTTCCATCCTCATCTCTTCCTCTCCTCTCTCTCTCTCTCTCGTGTACCCGCTGCCCCCACACTGAACCAAAGACCCCGCCCCATCAGCTGTCTACCACGGCTGCTGATGCTTGCTGCAACTCCGGTCCACGTGCTCCCAGCCTGCCGCTTCTACTTCTGCATCTATCGTTGCTTCAAGCGCAGTTGAGAAGCACAACGGCGGCCCCGCCTCCCGCTCCGCCAATGGTCCGCCGGTGCATCGCAGCCTCGCTGGAGTCGCCTGAGCCGTTTCTGAAACTGAGTTATTGTTTCTGAAACTGAGCTATTGTTTCTGAAACAGAGCTATTGTTTTTTCACGCAGGTGTTCATGATTTAGGATGGAACAGAGTTAGTGTTTCAGAAACAAGAGCTAATCGAAGATTGTTGATGGGATTTGCTAGATGGAGCGAAGATTGTTGATGGGATTTGCTAGATGGAGCTTCAGGAAACAAGATCATTGTTGAAATCAGAGAAGACCAAATCTTGCAACAAGAGCATTGTTGCAGGAAATGCTCTGGTTGCGAAACCGTGCGGGGCGCAAATCTATCGGGGACCGGGAGCAAGAGTGCCAATGTTTCTGCAACAGAGCGGTTGTTGCGAGAAATAACTAGTGGGCATGCGGGGCGTGGATATCAGATCGGGCGGCTATCAAGTCGGGCATCCAACGGTCGTCGAGGCGACGGATAAAATCAGAAAATCGGTCGACGGACGCGTAGCGTCGCCTCTTTTTTTTCTCATCAAAGAATGAGGAGAGACGTATTTACGTACGTGATAAGTACATCGCTTTCTTTTCTTGTTTTGTCGTCGGCCGATATATATCGATGGAGCACAGGATCTAAACTCGGGATGAGGGTGTGCGCGATCACTTCTCGATGATCCTCTTCTTTCCAAACAGCCTTTTAATAATATACTTACTGAAAGAACAAGGGTTCAGAACTGAGCACTGAAAGAACAAGGGTTCAGATTGGCCATGGAGATGCACCGAAAGATCCAACTCTTCTGTAACACCATACCGCCTGCAAGCTTTTAGAGAAGACGAATGTTAATTATTGGCAACTGTGCTAGTTCAGATTGATTAATCCCTACAGTAGATTATGGAAGAAAAGCAATTCCAACACTGATATATGAAAGCTCAAGTCCCATCTTTATGGAATGAAATAAGATAATCTGATAAACTTTTTTCTCCAAGTATGCTCCTTGATAAAAATAAAAATATGCAAAACTATAATTCTTGTTGCTTCTGTACCGAGCATTAGGTTTATGGAATGAAATCTCATGGTAGTGATTCAGCATTAGGTTTTACTCAGTTCCTGTTCGTCCGGTCCGGTGCAATAACAAGGGTTCAGCAGTTAGCATTAGACGGATTATGACTACTCTGTCCACATTGGATAAGCATTGGATAAGGGGCTGACCACATTGTTTCTTGAATGTTGGGAACAAAGCTGCAGTACCTGGAGCTCAGGGGACGACAGCAAGGCCAGCAGCAGCAGCAGCAAGCGCGGAGGTCTGGGAAGGATGAGTTCCGGCTACTCTGAATACATCGACACCTGAAACTAAAGGTAAATATTCAGTTAACAGCCGGTGCGCGTCACTGCTAGGAAAGAATGAACGGCTGGGATTGACGGTCCTCTGAGTTTGATGCTGTTGTCGTTAACTCAGTTTAGTTACCAAGTTACTGCTAAATGCAGTATGAGTGTCGTTGCAGAAATAATTACTGCTAACAGCGGTAAAAGCAGAACTGGTACCAGCCGGTATTTCTCTCACTGAACAGTAGAAAAGCAAAGCAAATTCAACTACTCCTGGAGCCAAAGACCAAAATCCCTTGTAGACTATCTTGCCATCAATTTCTCAGTCTTTGGCCAAAATTCAACCCTCCGGTCAACAAACGGCGTGGTTTTTTCCGTGTCTCATTTATGGTTTTTGACTAAACCACAACTCTTGTTAGAAAAGTCTACCCACAGGTATAAAATAAGATAAAAGTAAAGGAAGGAAACAAAAGTACTACCTCCGTCCCGGTGTATAAGTCATTCGCGTAGTTCTAGGTCGATAATTTAAATATCTAAATATGTATTATATGTGACAAAAAATATATATTTAGAAACTACATCCGCGTGGAAATCTAGTGATATACTTTTCATGACATATAACACATATTTAATTCCTCAAATCGATGACCTAGAACTACGCGAATGACTTATACACCCGGACGGAGGGAGTAGTGCTGTTTTAGCACAAATATGCAAAGAGTAAAGTCAGACTTAATTCCACATAGCAGCCCAAGACTCGCTCAAAAATTAGCAGGCCATCACTGACACATATATATCCAGCAGTAGCCTCAGCGCCTCACACCAATTGCCATGGTTAACCTTGAAATCTTCCATCCAGAACACCTGCCCAGGTAGCTAGTATCACTCGCGGCTAATTTTATCCCTCTTCCATTGCACCACTTCAGCTCTGAGCCAAGGTGCTTCGCGATCAATGGATATCCTCGTCTCTGCAATCGTGGGTGACCTCATCAGCAGGTCTGCATCGTTCGTGACCAGCAAATACTTCCAGCAGCAGCCTGACATCAACAAGATTCTACAGAGGCTACAGAGTGTCCTACTGAGAATCGACATCATCGTCGAGGAGGCCGAGGCGCGGCACGTCACCAACCAGGGGATGCTCCGTCAGCTCAAGATATTGAGGCAAGGAATGTACAGAGGCCGCTACGTTCTTGATTCCTTGAGATTCCAAGCCGCCCTCGATGAGGAGGAGGTAAGCCACTCATCATCTGCGCTCTGTAAAACTAGTCCGGCCAAACGGCTCTGTTTCTCTCGCGCCGGCAGCAGCAGCAGCAACAGAGAAGCGCTGTTGTTTGGCACAAACAGCAACATGAGGGAAGAGCTGCAACGGATGGTTAATACCCTTGAAGACGACATGGCTGGCATGAAGGAGTTTATTTTCTTCTTGGAGTCATATCCCCGGATCCTCCGCCAACCTTATGGCACATATTTGGTATTGGACAATTGCATGTTTGGTCGCCAAACGGAACGAGAGCGGGTCCTGAATTTCTTGCTTTGTCCCAGTGCTACTTCAGACTTGGCTGTACTTCCGATCATTGGTCCAAGAAGAGTAGGGAAGAGCACCCTTGTCGAGTACGTCTGTAGGCATGAGAGTGTGCGTGATGGCTTCTCGATGATCATGTTCTTTCCAGAAGGTAGTCTCAAGGATGAAGGAGTGGTTGACCTGAAAGGAAACTATATTAATGGTCTAGTCAGACATCAAAATTCTGCTTCTCAAACCAGGTTGCTGATTATTGTTGAAATAGCTGAGGATATTAATGAAGGAACATGGAGAAGGTTGAAATCTTTGGCAACCAGCATGACACCGTGCGGTGGGAGCAAAATCATAATCACCAGTCGATCAGATAAAATTGTGAATCTGGGAACAACAGAAGCACTTCGAATGGACTATCTCCCTGAAGAAGCTTATTGGCATTTTTTCAAGTCGCTTGCATTTGGAAGCACACACCCTGATGAGCAGCCTAAACTGGCAGTGATGGCAATGGAGATCGCTTTGGGATTCAGAGGGTGTTTCACAGGCACGCATCTCATTGCTGGGATACTGCGAGATAACTTGAATGCTCGATTTTGGCGCACAACCCTTGAATGTGTGAGAGCATATAAACAGGCACATCTCCTTATGTTTGACCAGCACTCATGCCTTCATTTCCGAGAAGATGCACCGGTGTATTGTTGGAGATTGGGGGGCAGCAGTAAATATTTCTTGATTTGCAAACATCATCAGTTAGATTCCAGTGAGGAAGTCCCCAAGATCACTGTGCACGACATCATCTTAGGACGTGGTGGCACACTACCACAAGGGGAATTTGAGGCTCTTGCATGGAGGTCTCGCATACCACCCTACTACAACTACACGATAAGCTGTAAGATGCAATCGCCACAACTTACAGTAGGAAGCAAGAAGCGCGTGCATGAGGAGGAAAAACATTTCATTTGAGTAACACAATGTTTGTGACTCACATCATGTATGCTACTGCCTTGTCCTGCGAATTAGGAAATATTATTACACTGCATAATCCTTGGACTTGAAGAAAAGGGTAGAGAAAAAATTGCCCCAAATTTGCTCTGTTTCTGATGTGTGTGTGTGAGGCTGATCCTTGGGCGAAAGCCAACAAGTTTCAATTCCTCTGTCACACATGTTTTAATATTTTCCGTGGCAGATTCTCTTTCTTGCTGGGTGAAAAGATCAGAAAGTTAATCTGGATTGGGAGTAGAGTATTAGCGCTACCTGCAGCTCAGGGCGGTGGGAAAGTAATGATAAAGAAAAAACTAAGTTGTTGCATTCTTGTATATCATCCCATGAACTGAGCTGCATTACGAAATATCATGGGAGAGAACATTTGATTTGAGTAGCACACTATCTGTGACTCGCATCATCTTTGTTACTGCCTTCTCTTACGAATTACAAGATATTATTACATAGCCTTTAGGAGTCTTGCCAAGTTAACATATTTGTCTGTTATCGTGCAGTCACTAGGCATGGAGTAGTACATTGTGCTTTCAGGGTCAAGGCTGAAAGTTGTCTGAATATAATGAACAAAACAGAAACAGTGAACATTGGGTGAGTACTTCAAATTTATCTGAATATAATGAACAGAGAATCCCTGTTACTGAAAGAACTGCATGGACTACTTAGATTGGCTATTACTCGGTAATAGCCATTCTATTGGAGCAGATTGAATGTGTTTCGGCTGGGGGGGGTGGGGGGTTTGGGGGGTGGGGGGGGGGGGTCGAGGTGCAGTACCTGGAGCAAAGGGGCGGCGATGTCAGCGGCGAGAACGCCGGGCCCGGCGAAGGGGACTGTGGTGGCAGGGAGGAGGGCCGGCCGTGCAAGCGAGTAGTGCCAGCGGATGGTACGGGGAGGTCATGCGCCACGGGTTGGAGGGCGTGCGAGCCGGCGGCCGGCGCCGCGCGGGATTCGTCGCCGGCGGTGAGCAATAGAATGAGTAGGTAGCAGGCAGAGTCAGCAGGAAGTTGGACCTTTTTCCCTTCCTTTGGGCTGGGCTTTAGGTGGACCTTGACCTGATCATACCCCGGGCCGGGCTAAACAATGTACGTCTGAAAAATACCAAGTTGAGCCAGGACCGGCCTAGCCCAAATGTTTTTCCTACTAGTATTTAACTTAAGACTCAAAAAATACTAGTATTTAACTTAATATTTTTGGGGTATTAAAAATAAATCTATTACCATACCTAATATTCGAATAAAATGCCAATTATGACCTAGTTTGGGCTTTTTCGTTCTTTGAACGAGAAATGTGAGCCTGAGCCTAGCCCAAATGTCTGTAGGCTCGGGCCGTTGGCCCAGGCTTCGAAGCTGAAGTTTAGGTGGATCCTAGTTCATATTGGACATCTTTTTCCCTTCCTTTTGACTTTTGAACAATCAAGCCAGATTTGTGCATTGGATGATGTGGTATGGCGCATTGCTATGTACACGGAAATTAATTAATCGTATAGCCGCCATTCATAATTAGCAAGTACTCGTTTTCACCATGTTTTAATAAAATAACTGATATCGGGTTCATAGTTGTTCAGCCTTCAACATGGTTACGCTTAAAATATTGACCGATATGATCAGGCTGGTCATAGTGGAGAGTAACTTAGACTAGTAACATACATATGTTACTAGTCTATGTTACTACCTTCATAGTGGGTAGTGTCATAGGTGTGGTAACATAGTTGCCTTTATTTATTACTTTGTAGACTCATTATGCATTGGAAACCGCTATATGATGGTAACATATTATGTTACTCTATTTGCCTCTCTCCTCATTAACTACTTGCCACATCACCAATTTTGCTTATGTGACATCTATGTTACTACCTATGTTACTCCCACTATGACCAGCCTCATAGAATCAATCGACACTCTGTATTAGTGGGAAACGTGTAACCGATATTTTGAATGCTCGTTTTAACTATTGATCCAGTGAGGCCAAGTTATCGGAGACGAAGAAGATGCATTGGGAGGAGGCATACTTCCAAATGCTATAACTTCGTACTAGTGGCATATGCTTTCTATTACTCACGCATCCCCTTTATCCTTCATCATAAATCATTAGAAAACATATGGGTTCCCTTAATATACGTGTGCACTCATACGAGAGCCACAAGGGATATAGAAATTACTACCTCCATTTTTGTATATAAGGACACTTCATATTTTTATGTCTAACTTTGACCATTAATTGTACCAACAAAATGTGAGTTATGCCACTGCATGCACATTTCAAAAAACTTTCAGATGATATATTTTTTATGGCATATAACCTATATTTTGTTGACCAAAGTTATATGTCAAAGTTTGACATGAAAACGAAGTGACCTTGTATAAGAAAATAGAGGGAGTAATGTATATATTTGCAACCAACCTTCATACTATTTCGCCAATGCCGTCAAACAAATAACTACTCAAACACAGAGGTAAAGATGAAATAAATAGTGGGGAAGTAATTCATAGCACAATCATGTTTGCCTAAGTATTAAGAGGCTTTGTGATGGAGAAGCCTCAATACAAAGGAAGAAGATTATCGTGGAGATGACGGTGAATACAATGACGATGATGGCAGTGCCCCTAGAGGAATTCTAACACGGCCAGAGGAGAGGGGGAAGATGCCCCTCCTCCTCCTCCTCCTCCTCCTTTCTGGATGTTGAAATATGACCCCTTGAATCAATTTTATTGATTCCCAGAGATCTGTAACTCCGGAAAATCTTAAGAGAATTTGATGGTATCATATCTTTCATAGAGCCCTTCGTCTAATCTTTTTGTTCTATCTACTTTATCTTCTAGTGTGATAATCTTTTGTAGATATTTTTGTGCTTGGATTTAGTTTCTGTTGTGTTGTACCGAGAGTTTTCAAGTTTCAAAAGAATTTTTAAATATCCCATTCAGCTTCCTCTAGTCGATATACTATCGGTCCTACATGACCTACCGCCAACACATTGAAGCCTCGCACATCATTCTCTAAAGTTGTGGAACCTCCTAGGAACCTATCCATGGCAACCTAGACGTGACACTACGTGTACTAGACTTGCACAAACTGGCAGCCCACACCCTAACATCCACGCTACATATCACTGGGTGAGTACAGTGGGTGGTACTAGAACTAAAGAGCGGAAGTTAGACCTACATTTTTATATATTACTTATTAAAGTAGTGCTCCATCTATCTATGCGCCAAAAGTGTGTCAGAAAATGGATATGTATATCTTCAACTCTATCTTTCTATGTTCTTACGTGCACCGAAAGTGTGTCGGGAAAAGGATATGCATGCATATGTTCAACTCTATCTTTCATACGATCTTATGCATCCTATGACTCGTGAGGTCATGCCATATCATTGAGAAACGACGGTCGACAGGATTTGACCCACAGTTTCCTATTATTCCAAATAATGCACCTATCTATCTAAATATCTATCTGTAGTGCGGCATACATCTTTAGGCATCAATCCTACTTAAATGTCGGACATGGATGTTGTACTGACCAAAAATTGATATTTCTTCATGTGATCATTCTATAAAGCACCACTTTGTTGCCCACACAAAGAAAGAAGCATCGACCCCTATGATCTAAGAGGACTCACAGAGCAAGGAGACTATCTGGTATGCTTTTCATAGCTATAAACGGTATTCTTACTTTGAATTTTTCTAGGCATACTATGCATAACTCGAAATTACGAGTTCTTGTATTTTGTATTTTTGAAAATTATAGCTTGTTTTTTTGGTACATGCTCGCACCAAAGAAAGGATTGTTGTTTGTCTTTGTTGGCGAGGTTCCCGAACTTATTTTCTTTCCCTACATACTATATGTGTTTGACCATTTTTTTTCTTGGTCTTGCACGTCATAGGGTCCTTGATGGTAGATAACCAATCATGTTTGAGAAGTACTCAAAGTAGGTTATTACTTTTATGTTTTCAAGTATACATCGGTGCATAATTGTCTTATATTTGTTCAGTTTTATTATGTTGAAATATTGATGAAAAAATAGTCAATCTGAAGAAAAAGGACGACTGGAATTTCATCTTTTATTTCAGCATGTGTCACTTTCCTTGTTGTCGGAGTTCTTTTCACATGAAAGTTTGGAACAAGAACTTGAACAAGTTTTAGAATTTTCTATTAGATTATAGAAAAATTATCTTAAAATGGCTCAGTTAATCAAAACTTTCCCTCTTGTAAAGTGGAAGATCTTTTTTAACTTGATTGACTAAAAGTAGAAGATATTTTCTTGTTCAATAGAGAAAATGCTCACATGTTCAGTAAAGGATCAGAACAACAAAACACTAAGTAAGACTATGTATTTTACATATAAACTAATCCATCCATGTTATTTTTTTGCGTGAAATGTACTCTCTTTCTTGTCATTGCTTTTTCCTAGTTAGTTTAGTTTTCACTTTTGGAAAATTAAGAATAATTTGGAATATATAACATATTTGTTCCCATGATTTGTGTCCTGGTTGATAATAGATTTCTTTTTTGTTCAAAATAAATATTCATTTTTTGTTATAATATTCAGACCACTCTGAAAACAAAAGAAACTTCTATTTACATGCTATAAATTTTCAGTACTAATTGGAAGTCCGAAGTTCACATATAGACCTTATGTATCCGCATATATGTATAGTCATGCGAGGCTTAAAATATTCGTGTACACACTTATAGTTATTCATGTATATATTTATATAGGAGGCAATTTGTTTCTTTTCACATAATAAAACATCATATTATTCCAAAGGTCTTAATTGTTTTAATACATACACTTTATTGTTTCTACAGTCATATTGGAGAGCATTTCATCGGTACGAATATCAACTAAATGGATGGAAACTCAAGATCTTCATCAAAACGAGCGAAATTGTTGGTCATGAAGATGGGTCCTCGGATTAAGGTCCCAAAGTCACAACACAAAACCATATAAATTTATATGTGTGTGTCTTAATCTTTTAGGCACCAACAAACATTTATGTGATTTTTTATCATGCAAAACTCTTTAATCTTATCAAGTGTATACTATATTTTTAGACATGGCACAATGTTGTTTTTGTTATGTAGTCTTGATTGCAATAACTAAATATTGATATTTAGCATATTATCATAGTTAAATATAAGACTACCAGTATACTACTGTTAATGATATTCATCACAGAAGCTCTCCATCAAGCAACAGAATGAGCGCCCGGAGATTGAGAACAAAATATTAGCGATTGAGAACCACAAAATGCGCGAGAAGTTGACGACATACCGATGTGCTGCTTGCTTGAAGATTGAAAATGCCTGCCTGAAAGTCGAGGTTTGCCAAAGTAGATCCAATACATACAACGATATGCTATAGCACTTCTATTGTGCATTATTTCCAAATCAAGACTAGAAAATACTATTACTAGATATAGAATATTGAGAAGTGAATAAATATTTCTATCATATTAAATAGCTAAACGTACAATGGCTAAAATTCTTGCATTGTAATAACACAAAAACATTACAAAAATCTGTGAAAGAAAATCCGCCAACGTGACACATGGGACATGAGAATATATTTCTTATGGTAGAATATGATGACGGTAGATACATGGAATTTGAAATACAATGCAAAAGTTTGTGCTATTTACATGTTCAAGTCAAACAAATTGCACCCATGTCAGCATGTAGATGGTTTATGAAGTAGTCCCACTCATTTTAATGTGTATCTAAAGAAATGTTTATTTTGCACAAAATGGTTAAATTAGGAAATTTATTTTTCTTCCTAGTTGACCCAATAACGTGACCATGTAGCACATTAGACATTTCTTGGCAAGGAGTACAGTAGTATTTCCGAAAATAGCTAAAAAATAGTCAACACTTACTAAAAGTAGCACCCTGTATAACGGGAAAGTGACTTTCAAACCAGAGTCAAATTGAAGGAAATTGGATATTCCTTGTTAGGGATTTTTTTTAACGAGAGGCAAAATCTTGGTCTTGTTTCACCAATTGAAAACAACATATTCTATTTTTTTGAATGGGTGGAAAACAAAGATAGAACATTTTGAGTCATCGACAAGCCAGCATCACCATCATTTAT